>NW_022097097.1:0-87229 GCF_006542625.1 Nomascus leucogenys | reverse complement strand
GTTACATTTCTTTGCTTGTTTATTCTTAATGCTTTGTAAACGGAAATTTTTCAAACTTGGATTGTGCATTGTAGTGAAGAGAAACACACTTAATTCTGTATTCTGCAATTTTGCGAAATGCAACTATTAGTTCTAACAGGTATTGTTTTCAGCATATAGGATTTTTGTATACAACATCATATCTTAAGTAACAGGTAATTTTACTTCTTCCTTTAGAATGTGGATCTTTTCTTTTTTCATTGCCTAGTTGTTTTGCCAGGACTTTTACTGCTATTTTTGAATAGATGTGGCAACAGTGAATATCTTGCCTTATTATTAATCTTAGAGGATAAACTTTCCACGCTTCAGAATTCAGTATAATGTTAGTGATGAGTGTTTTTGTTTTTGTTGTTGTTTTTGTTTTTCTGAGATAGGATCTTACTCTGTCACCCAGGCTGGGGTGCAGTAGCATGATCTGGGCTCACCGCAACCTCCACCTCCCGAGTTCAAACTATTCTCATCCTCAGACTCCCTGGTAGCTGGGAATACAAGCACACACCACAAAGGCCAGCTAATTTTAATATTTTTCGTAGAGACAGGGATTCATCATGTTGGTCAGGCTGGTCTGGAATTCCTGACCTAAAATCATCCACCCACCTCAGCCTCCCAAAGTGCTGAGACTATAGGCATGAGCTGTTGCACCCAGCTGGTGATGAGTTTTTTACATGTCTTCTATTAAGTTAAAGTACTTTCCTTTTATTTCAGTTTATTGAATTTTTTATCTTGAAAAGATGATTAATTTTGTCAATTGACTTTTCTGCATTATGTGAGGTGATTGTGTGGTTTGTATCTTTTAGTCTGCTAATATGATATATTAAATTGATTGATCTAAACTCCCATTCCAATATGGCCAAAGAGGAAGAGCTCTGGTCTGCAGCTCCCAGTGTGATCAACACAAGATGGGTGATTTCTGCATTTCCAACTGAGGTACCTGATTCATCTCATTGGGACTGGTTGGAGAGTGGGTTCATCCCATGGAGGGTGAGGTGAAGCGCTGCAGGGTATCAACTCACCCAGGAAGTGCAAGGGGTTGGGGATTTTCCTTTCCTAGGCAAGGGAAGGCATGACAGACTGTACTTGGAAAAACAGGATATTCTCATCCAAATACTGCCCTTTTTCTCACAGTCTTAGCACCTGGAAGACCAGGAGATTCTCTCCTGTGCCTGGTTCGGTGGGTCCAACGCACATACAGCCTTGCTCACTGCTAGCACAGCAGTCTGAGATAAACCTGTGAGGCTGCAGCTGGGCAAGGGGAGGTGCATCCACCATTTTTGAGGTTTGAGTAGGTAAACAAAGTGTCCAGGAAGCTTGAACTGGGTGGAGCCACTCACAGCGCAGCAAAGCTTTCTGCCGCTATAAACTCGACCTCTGTGGGGAGGGCATAGCTGAATAAAAGGCAGCAGAAACTTCTGCAGACTTAAATGTCCAATCTGACAGGTCTGAGGAGAGCAGTGGTTCTCCCGGCATGATGTTTGAGCTCTGAGAATGGACATACTGCCTCCTCAAGTGGGTCCCTGAGCCTCGTGAAGCCTAACTGGGAGACACCTCCTAGTAAGGGCCGATAGACACCTCATACAGGCAGGAGCCCCTCTTTGATGAAGCTTCCAGGGAAGGATCAGCCAGCAATATTTGCTGTTCTGCAGCCTCCTCTGTTGATACCCAGGCAAATGGGGTCTGGATTGGACCTCCAGCAAACTCCAGCAGACCTGTAGCTGAGGGACCTGAGCGTTAGAAGGAAAAGTAACAAACAGAAAGGAATAGCATCAACATAAACAAAAAGGACATCCACACCAAAACCCCATACGTACATTACCAACATCAAAGACCAAAGGTAGATAACACCACAAAGGTGGGAAGAAACCAGAGCAGAAAAGCTGAAAATCCTAAAAACCAGAGCACCTCTTTTCCTCCAAAGGATTGCAGCTCCTCAGCAGCAATGGAACAAAACTGGACGGAGAATGACTTTGATGAGTTGACAGAAGGAGGCTTCAGAAGGTCGGTAATAACAAACTTCTCCAAGCTAAAGGAACATGTTCGAACCCATTGCAAGAAGCTAAAAATCTTCAAAAAGGTCAAACAATGGCTAACTAGAATAAACAGTGTAAAGAATACCTTAAATGACCTTATGGAGCTGATAACCATGGCACAAGAAGTTTATGACACATGCACAAGCTTCAATAGCTGATTCCACGGCTAAAAATCTTCAAAAAGGTCAGACGATGGCTAACTAGAATAAACAGTGTAGAGAATACCTTAAATGACCTTATAGAGCTGATAACCATGGCACAAGAACTTTGTGACACATGCACAAGCTTCAATAGCTGATTCAATCCACTGGAAGAAAGGATATCAGTGATTGAAGATCAAATTAATAAAATAAAATGAGAAGACAAGTTTAGAGTAAAAAGAGTGAAAAGAAATGAACAAAGCCTCAAAGAAAAATGGGACTAGGTGAAAAGACCAAATCTACCTTTGCTTGGTATACCTAAATGTGACGGAGAGAATTGAACCAAGTTGAAAAACACTCCTTAGGATATTATTGAGGAGAACTTTCCAAACATAGCAAGACAAGCCAACATTCAAATTCAGGAAATACAGAGAACATCACAAAGATACTTCGGGATAAGAGCAACCCCAAGACACATAATTGTCAGATTCACCAAGGTTGAAATGAAGGAAAAAATGTTAAGGACAGCCAGAGAGAAAGGTTGGGTTACCCATATAGGGAAGCCCATCAGACTAACAGCAGATCTCTCAGCAGAAACTCTACAAGCCAGAAGAGAGTGGGGGCCAATATTCAACGTTCTTAAAGAAAAGAATTTTCTGCCCAGAATTTCATATCCTACTAAACTAAGCTTCATAAGTGAAGGAGAAATAAGATCCTTTACAGACAAGGAAATTCTGAGAGATTTTGTCACCACCAGGCCTGCCTTACAAGAGCTCCTGAAGGAAGCACTAACCATGGAAAGGAACTACCGGTACCAGCCACTGCAAAAAACAAACCAAATTGTAAAGACCATCGATACTATGAAGAAGCCGTGTCAATTAATGCACAAAACGGTGAGCTAACATAATAATGACAGGATCAAATTCACACATAATGATATTGATCTTAAATGTAAATGGGCTAAATGCCTCAATTAAAAGACAAAAACTGTCAAATTGGATAAAGAGTCAAGTCCCATCTGTGTGCTGTATTCAGGAGACACATCTCACATGTAGAGACACACATAGGTTCAAAATAAAGGGATGGAGGAAGACCTACAAAGAAAATGGAAAGCAAAAAAAAAGAAAAAAGAAAAAAAACAGGAATTGCAATCCTAGTCTCTGATAAAACAGACAAAGATCAAAAGACACAAAGAAGGCCATTACATTATGGTAAAAGGTTCAATTCAACAAGAACAGCTAACTGCCCTAAATATATATGCACCCAATACAGGATCACCCAGATTCATAAATTAAGTCTTTAGATACTTACAAACAGACTTAGACTCCCACACAATAATAATGGGAGACTTTAACAGCCCACTGTCAACATTAGACAGATCAACTAGACAGAAAGTTAACAAGGATATCCAGGACTTGAACTCAGCTCTACACCAAGCAGACCTAATAGACATCTACGGAACTCTCCACCCCATATCAGCAGATAAACATTCTTCTAAGCACTACATCACACTTATTCTAAAATTGGCCACATAATTGGAAGTAAAGCACTCCTCAGCAAATGTAAAAGAACAGATATCACTATCACAACAAACTTTCTCTCAGATTACAGTGCAATCAAATTAGAACTCAGGATTAAGAAACTCACTCAAAACAGCACAAATACATGGAAACCGAACAACTTGCTCCTGAATGACTACTGAGTACATAACGAAATGAAGACAAAAACGTAGATGTTCTTTGAAAACAATGAGAACAAAGACACAAAATACCAGAATCTCTGAGACACATTTAAAGCAGTGTGTAGAGGGAAATTTATAGCACTAAATGCCCACAAGAGAAAGCAGGAAAGATCTTAAATCAACACCCCAACATCACAATTAAAAGAACTACAGAAACAAGAGCAAAAAAATTCAAAAGCGAGGGAAAGGTTACCAAGATCAGAGCAGAACTAAAGGAAATAGAGACACAAAAAGCCCTTCAAAAAATCAATGAATTTAGGAGCTGATATTTTGAAAAGATCAACAAAATTGATCGACCACTAGCAAGACTAATAAGGAAGAAAAGAGACAAGAATCAAATAGGTGCAATAAAAAAATGATAAACGGTATATCATCACTGATCCCACAGAAATGCAAACTACTATCAGAGAATACTATAAACTCCTCTACACAAATAAACTAGAAAATCTAGAAGAAACGGACAAATTCCTGGACACTTACACCCTCCCAAGATTAAACCAGGAAGAAGTTGAATCTCTGAATAGACCAATAACAGGCTGTGAAATTGAGGCAATAATTAATAGCATACCAACTAAAATATATCCACGACCAGATCGTTTCACAGCTGAATCCTGCCAGAGGTACAAAAAGGAGCTGGTACCATTCTTTCTGAAGCTATTCCAATCAACAGAAAAAGAGGAAATCTTCCCTAACTCATTTTATGGGACCAGTATCATCCTGATACAAAACCCTGACAGAGACACAACAAAAAAAAAGAGAATTTTAGACCAATATCCCTGATGAACATCGATGTGAAAATCCTCAATAAAATACCAGCAAACGGAATCCAGCAGCACATCAAAAAGCTTATCCACCACGATCAAGTAGTCTTTGTCCCTGGAATGCAAGGCTGGTTCAACATACACAAATTAATAAACGTAATCCATCACATAAACAGAACCAATGACAAAAACCACATGACTATCTCCATGAATATAGAAAAGGCCTTTGACAAAATTCAACAGTCTTTCACGCTAAAAACTCTCAATAAACTATGTATTGATGAAATGTACTCAAAATAATGAGCTATTTATGAAAAACCCACAGCCAATATCATACTAAATTGGTAAAAACTGGAAGCATTGTCTTTGAAAACCAGCACAAGAAAAGAATGCTCTCTCTCACCTCTCCTATTCAACATAGTGTTGGAAGTTCTGGCCAGGACAATCAGACAAGAGAAAGAAATAAAAGTATTCAATTAGGAATCAAAGTGTCTCTGTTTGCAGATGACATGATTGTATATGTAGAAAACCTCATCCTCTCAGCCCAAAATCGCCTTAAGCTGATAAGCAATTTTAGCAAAGTCTCAGGATATGAAATCAATGTGCATAAATCACAAGCATTTCTATACACTAATAACAGACAAACAGAGAGCCAAATCATGAGTGAACTCTCATTCACAATTGCTACAAAGAGAATAAAATACCTTGGAATAAAACTTACAAGGGATGTGAAGGACCTCTTCAAGGAAAACTACAAATCACTGCTGAACAAAATTAAAGAGGACACAAACAAATGGAAGAACATTCCATGCTCATGGATAAGAAGAATCAAAATTGTGAAAATGGTCATACTGCCCTAGGTAATTTACAGATTTAATGCCCTCCCCATCAAGCTACCAATGACTTTCTTCACAGAATTAGAAAGAACTACTTTAAAGTTCATATGGAATGAGAAAAGAGCCCATATTGCCAAGATAATCTAAGCAAAAAGAACAAAGCCAGAGGCATCACGCTACCTGACTTCAATCTATACTACAAGGCTACAGTAACCAAACAGCATGGTACTGATATTAAAGCAGATCTGCAGACCAATGGAACAGAACAGAGGCCTCAGAAATGACACCACACATTTGCAACCATCTGATCTTTGACAAAACTGACAAAAACAAGCAATAGAGAAAGGATTCCCTATTTAATAAATGGTGCTGGGAAAACTGACTATCCATAGGTAGAAAGCTGAAACTGGATCCCTTCCTTACACCTTATACACAAATTAATTCAAGATGGATTAAAGACTTAAATGTTAGGCCTAAAACCATTAAAATCCTACAAGAAAACCTAGGCAATACCATTCAGGACATAGGCGTGGGCAAGGACTTCATGTCTAAAACACCAAAAGCAATGACAACAAAAGCCAAAATTGACAAATGGGATCTAATTAAACTAAAGGGCTTCTGCACAGCAAAAGAAACTACCATCAGAGTGAACAGGCAACCTACAGAATGGGAGAAAATTTTTGCAATCTGCTCATCTGACAAAGGGCTAATATCCAGAACCTACAATGGACTCAAACAAATTTACAAGAAAAAGACAAACAACCCCATAAAGAAGTGGGCAAAGGATGTGAACAGACACTTCTCAAAAGAAGACATTTATGCAGCCAACAGACACATGAAAAAATGCTCATCATCACTGGCCATCAGAGAAGTGCAAATCAAAACCGCAATGAGATACCATCTCACACCAGTTAGAATGGTGATCATTGAAAAGTCAGGAAACAACAGGTGCTGGAGAGGATGTGGAGAAATAGAAACACTTTTACACTGTTGGTGGGACTGTCAACTAGTTCAACCATTGTGGAAGTCAGTGTGGCAATTCCTCAGGGATCTACAACTAAAAATACCATTGACCCAGCAATCCCATTACTGGGTATATACCCAAAGGATTATAAATCATGCCACTATAAGGACACAGGCACACGTACGTTTATTGCAGCACTATTCACAATAGCAAAGACTTGGAACCAACCCAAATGTCCAACAATGATAGACTCGATTAAGAAAATGCAGCACATATACACCATGGAATACTATGCAGCTATAAAAAATGATGAGTTTATGTCCTTTGTAGGGACATGGATGAAGCTGGAAACCATCATTCTCAGCAAACTATCTCAAGGACAGAAAACGAAATACCACATGTTCTCACTCATAGGTGGTAACTGAACAATGAGAACACTTGGACACAGGGCGGGGAACATCACCGAATGGTGCCTGTCGGGGGCTGGGGGGTGGAGGAGAGATAGCATTAAGAGAAATATCTAATGTAAATGAGGAGTTGATGGGTGCAGCAAAACAACATGGCACATGTACACCTATGTAACAAACCTGCACATTGTCCAAATGTACCCTAGAACTTAAAATATAATAAAAAAAAGATTGATTTACATGTGTTGAACAATACTTATATTGGAGAGGTAACTCCCTCTTGGTCATGCAATATGTTATTGAATTTGGTGTTCTAATGTTCCGAGGAAAATTTTTACGTCAATAGTCATCAGGAAAATTGATTTGTAGTTGTATATTTTTTTTCTTAGTGTCTTTGTGGGGTTTGGTGTTGCGTTAATGCTGGGCTTATAAAAAGAAGTTGGAAATTGTTTTCTCTTTTTCATTTTTCTGAAGTAATTTAAGAATGGTTGATATTAACCCTGCTTTAACATTTTGAAAAAAATATTTAATGAAGTGATCCGGGCCTGAGCTTTTTGAGTGGAGGTTGCTGTTACTAGTTATATGTCTATTCAGTTTTTTTATGGTTTATTTTCAGTATAATCTATATTTCTAGACATTTGTCTATTTATTTTAACTTATCACTTTTTTTGCATATACTTGGACTTAAACTTTTATAATTTCTTTTCCTACTTTTGTGGCGTCAGTAGTAATAGCTCCTCTTTTATTTCTGAATTTAATTATTTGAGATATCTTCTCTTTTTCTTTTAATCTGTCAGTTTTCTTGATCTTTTCAGTAAAACAAAACTTTAATGATTTTTCTATGGCTTTTAATTTTTATTTATTTATAACTGCTGAAACTTTTATTCTTCACTTATGTTTGGTTACATTTAGTAGTTGATTTAGATAGATTTTTTTAAATGTGCACATTAACTACCACTATTGAATACAAGCTTTAGATGCATTCAATAATTTTGTTATGATTTTTGTCCCTAGTTATGTTGAAATTTTCACTGTGATTTCTTCTTTAACCGATAATGTTGTTTAGCAGCATGTTACTTGATTTTTATGCATTTGCAAATTGTAAAATTTTTCTTCTGGTATTCATTTCTACTTCCATTCCATTTCAGTTGCAAATGATGCTTCGTATGATTTTAATTTTCTTGAATTGATTTCTTTGTGGATTTCTTTGTGTGCATATTTACTTTACAACAGAGCTTTATAGTTTTGTATGGCTTTTTTAGCACTCTCATTTTTTTATCTCAAAGGACTTTCTAGCATTTCCTGAAGAGCAAACCTAGTGGTCATAAACTCCTTCAGCTTTAGTTTATCTTAAAAAATCTTAATTTCACCTTCCTGTTTCAATGAGAGTTTTGCCATATATAATGTTCTTGGTTGGTAATTTTTCCCTTTTTTCTCGTACTTGAATATATCATCCCACACTCTAAACTTCAAAATATCTTTAGAGACATCTGTTGATAGTATTAGTGGGCCTAAATTGTATGTGTTTCATCTTTTTTCTCATGAAATTTTTTCTATGAGATATTTAACAGTTTTATATTGTGTCTCACTTTGGTTTTCTTTAAATTTATACTGGTCAAAGTCCATTAATGTTCTTGAGTTTGTCCATTTCTTTTTTCAAATTTGAGCAGTTTTTGTCCATTATTTTTATTTACTTATTTACTTTGAGATGGATTCTCACTCTGTTGCCCAGGCTAGAGTGCAGTGGTGCAATCTCAGCTCATTGCAACCTCTGCCTCCCAGGCTAGAGTGATCCTCTTGCTTCAGCCTCCCAAGTAGCTGGGACCAAAGTGGAGTGCCACCAAGCTTGGCTAATTTTTGTATTTGTATTTTTTTATTTTTATTTATTTTTTTTTTAGTAGAGATGGGGTTTCACTATATTGCCAGGTGGATCTTGAACTCCTGACCTCAAGTGATCCACGTGCCTTGGCCTCCCAAAATGCTGGGCTTACAGGTATGAGACACCGCACATGGCCTGCCTTTTCTTCTTTTAATAACACACTTGGGACCTGTTATTTATTTCTTCTTTCCTATTTCTCCTTTTTGAAACAGCGATGTCTGTCCTTTGCCTTTCCCACCTTTGTATTTCAAACACACATAACATATTAGATTTCATAGATTCACAGGTAAAAAGAAATTTGCATTAGAATGAATTATACCTTGAGTTTCACCCATATGAGGTTTGGACAAGACTTTGACGTTAGACTTTAAAGTTAATTCTGGAGTGAGCTTAGAATTATAGAATCTAGTAGATGGAATGATTGTATTTTGTGTGGAAGAAAAACTAAATTGGGGACATGAGACATGGTTTTCATGTTTTTGTTTCCCTTAAAAATTTATGTTGAAACTTAATCCCCAAAGCAACAGTATTGGGAGGTGTGGTCTTTCGGGATGTGTTTAGGTCAGGGGTGCTCTATCCTCATAAATAGATTACTGCTGTTATTAAAACGTTTGATGAAGAAAGTTTGGTCAATTACACATTATAACTTCTCTCCACCTCATATTAATTAGTGGAGTGAAAAAAACTGACCAATGGATTGTCTACTTATCTCCAGTCATTCACCTTTTTAAAAAACATTAACCTAACACTGTACCAGGTATGCAGATACAAATGTTCATAAATCATTGTCCATGATATTGTGGAGTTTAAGAGAAAATATACAAATAAACTAAAAACTTCCAGGACACATGGCACTTATAATTGTTCGTGAAATGTGAAGATAATAAAAGCACAAAAAGAGGGGCTTCGGTGGCATCATTGCAGATTTGATGCCTACGTGAAGTGAAGGGAAGAGCAGGCTGGGGGGATGGTGCCCATGGGGTTACTAGGGATGACTCAGGACTTTTGGTTGAGGTAACCATGATGGTCGGCAATGAGGAGAGTGGTGGTCTTGATTAACATAATCACAGAGATTTTCTAAGAAGATACTTTGTTTGTTCTCTTTGTTTTTCCAGATACACGTTTACTTTGCTGATAAAGAGCACATCTTCAAATAATAGTGCCATAAAAGTGCTTTTTAATCCATAGCATTGGAATCTCTGTCATATTCTTTCCTGTATTCTGGATTTTTGCCTGCTTTTTGGGTTGCAGGCCCAGGTCCTGTGACCAGAGCATCAGTAGCTTGGCCTTCATCTGCATAATGATGCTCCTACCATGGCAAACTTGTTCTCTACAGACAGATTGGGAAGATGTTCTCTAGAGTGGCCTCAAATAGAAGCCTGCTCTCTACCTTAACATGGTAATGAGCAGCTTCTTCACATGCACCACCTGCTCTTTGGGCATACTACAAGCCATTGCCATTAATCCCAGAACCTACTGGTTGGCCAGTTTCAAACTCACCCATTTTAGTTATACACTATGTTTTGCCTTCCTCTCATGGATTCTCAGCTTCTGTATTAGCAGTGACTGGCTCTACCCCACTAAACTTAAATCAGATGTAACCTGGGCAAGAATTATTTTTCTTGTTTTTAACTGTTTTTCTTCCCCCAGGGGCTACATGAACATAAGCTTGTTTTTCACACTAGCAACATTTAGAAATGTCCCTTCTGGAGGAACACTGATGTTCTCAAATCACACGTGGTAATTCCTCCAGGCACAAAAGGCAGTCTCAGCATCTCTATAGCAGCAGCCACCCTCTAAGATTCTCTCCAGAGATATAAGCTACCCAGACCATCCAGCTGCTGGTGAGTTGCTTTGTGGCCATGAACTGAGAAGATTTCCTCATCTCATGCTCATTGGCCACATTCAGGATTAATAATTCAATGCTTTTGTTGTTCCAGAAGCTGTGGTCAGTGGCTATGCAGGAGTCAGTCTTTCAGTGTGGATCTTTGCTGAGAAAATAATAGTATTGTTCAAACAGTATATAAGATTTGCACTCAATATTTAAGAATTTCGTGACAGAAATCTCTTAAATACACATTATACTGATATAAAATAAGTTACTCATCTATTACCAAGTTTACTCTTTTATTTACTATAACGCTTGGGAGAACATTTTCTTTTATTCTTCCATAAATGTGCTTCATATGCATATATCACACATTGTGTATAATTTGACACAGTGTTAATATAGTTTAGATCTATTTAGATATTTACACGTTTATTTTATCTCAATGTTTGTTCTCAGGAAGAGTATTTGTCTTCATAAACTAAATTTTCAGAAAATTTTAAATGCATTTTAGCGAGGTAAATATACTCAGTTTACATTTTTTTTGTATTAAGTTACATTTTGTCCTCAATCCTGAAAATAACTTTTCAAGTATATGTAATTTTAAATTTACATGTTTTTCCCTCAGAATTTTGAAGACCATAATCTATTGGATTCTTGATCTTATTCACATATTGAGAATTAGGTTTGTTTTCATTGCTTTACAATTAATTTGAATTTTATGTTAGATGGCTTTACTTGATTATCTCTATTTTGGTATTATGCTTTTAACTATTGTTTTTTTTTATAAGTATGCCTTTAAGCTCTTGTAATTAATTATTTCAATAATTATATATTTTTATTCCCTATTTGACATTGACTCCATTTTATTTATTTAAACTTAAACAATATGACTTATTCTAGATTTTTATGTATTGTAATTTTTCATATTTTATTTGTTTTATCCCTATTGGGACTCTTAAATATTCACTTCTTCCTACCTTCTAATTCATAATTTCCTTTTTCATTTATATAATTTTTCTATTCTATCCTTTATATTTAAAATTTTTACCCAATTATTTTGATAATATACTTTATTTTGATCTTACTTTTAAACTTTTCATCTAATATATTTAAGCATTATAACTACTTATATTATTTCTACACTATATATACAATTTGGGGATTTATTAAGATCTAATGGTACTGTCGTGTTTAGATCATTATTTTGTTTCTGAATAACTTTGATCTTGATGATTTTGACTTTGTATATTTTTAAAAGAATAGTAGGTTTCATTTTACTGTAAATGACTGACCTCAATTGATGGGGCCATTGAAGATTCTGGGTTGAGGTATTTTATTCCAGTGAAAAGTTATCTGTAATGTTAATAATCTTCCCTTTACAGACACCTGGAAATGATTAAGTCAATGTATTTACTTAAATTGTCCTGAATAAAACACATGGTGTACATATGAACCAGAAACTAATAGGATTCTTGTTAATTCCGAAATCAAACAAAGAGGAGAAATACAACCTCCACTAACTATTCTAACCTATTCTTTCTAAACTTTTGAAAATGTAAGGATTCTAGCTTTAGATGGCATAGTCAGATCCGAATACTCCTGTATCTATGCTGCTGTGACATTATATTCACCAATCAGACATGTTAAATTCTAACAACCTGTGCTTCCATTATTAGCAATTCCCACAGGTAGCATCAACTTACAGTCTAATTTTTATTCTACAGCTGTGCTTCTTTAGTTCTTTCCTGAAAAATTATTTGTGGAGGTACATACCTTTGAAGTTTCTCAGCATATATGGTTATTTGAGGTTGAAAAGATAAGATTATCTAAATTTTTGCCAGAAATTCTGATACCCACATTATACCTTTGAAATCACTGGTTGTCACACTCCTGCTGACATGTGCATTTAGGAGAAGCATATAAATGTCTGTGCTTTGCAGTCTCTGAGGGGTTGAAATAAACAATACCAGCCATCTTGGCCACTGAGGCTCGCATGTAGATTTTCATTCCCAGTCCAGGCATCTAGATTTAGGGGCACCTTCCTGAGGAGCTTTTGGTTGAGGCCTTCTTCAGAAACTTTTGTTCAAGTCCCTGTTTCTGGAGAAGAAATGGAACTTTGATAATAATTTTTATACGTTCTTATTAATACTCCATGCTTTTTACTCTTGCTCATACATTCTCCTCTATGCTCTCCTGCCCCCTTTTTCTACAAAACGGCAGGCCTGTTTTTTATGAGGAGGCCACCTCAGCAGTGAGACAGTGCCCCATGTTTGTGCTGATCCATCTGACACTTTCCTGGTGCTTTTCCATGAGGAAAAATTGGAACAATGAGGAGTCAGTGCTTCATCTGATTTTGCCTGTTGCTTACCACAATCACAGAAAGGAAGACAAAAAGGCTTAACTATTACTTTGATGTGGGCCTCTTGCTTTAATTTAAAACTCCGATATCAAGCAGTTTAGCTCTTCCCAGCTCAGCTCAGCTCTTGAAATTTCAAGGAAGAAATTCTGTTTTTATTGGTCTAAATTTTGTGTCATTTATACAGAAAAAAATTGCATCATATATTTAAAAGTTGGATGCCGTCTGTTTTGCCATCTTACCGAAGAGAAAATTTGTGTAGCCTACTGGAATTATTAACAGTGAAGCTCCAAGGGCTAATATTCAGAAAAATTAAGGAATCAAAATCCAACTATTTCTCGATAGCATTTCCTTTTCTATAAACTTTCTATTTTATTATCTGTAATTTAAAAACTTCTGTAGAAAAGAGTTTAAAATTTTCAATTAATACAAAATTATTTTTAGAATTTCTTTTTGCATAACCGTTTGTTGTAAGTAGCTAATATTAATGAATTGTAATCATCAACTATTATCTAAGCTGCACATAAAAAATGTGTTAATATTTGCTGCTGCCTAAAATATAATACATATTTACATAATCTGTTACCAAAAATAATATAATTCTGCATAGTAATATACACACATGCAAATAATCAACATACACACGGCATTTTTTTTCTATTTCTTACTTACATTTTCTGTTTGATATTTGTATCAGAACAAAGTGTTTATGTCCTACTATCATAAATGGAAATTTGCCTAATTTGCATTTTGTTATATTAAATAATCAGACATATGCTTAGCTTCTCCTAGGTTAATTTTTTTACATAATTGTTATTAACATAAATAATCCAGAAATTATTTAAAGTTTTTAAATTTTCTAGTGCCCTTACTCTATGTAATATAATTCTATTTGTCAAAGTGTTAGTGCCGTTTGCATTATATAAAACAACATTTTAGTCGTATCGACTAACTACAACCCTGCAGGCATGGCTTACTTTTTCATTAGTATATAATTTTGGTTGTACTCTGCTGTTTTTCTAAAAGTGCTTGCAAGTCAGTTCCAGGCCACAGGGCTTTGTCTTCAATGAAATAAGAATGTCTCAGAGACCCACAGAAATAACTGCGCCAAGTACTCTTATAAACAGGCTTCTGATAGAATGACTTACATAAATTTGAGACACTATCAGTGGGCTAAGTTATTTCTCTAAGTCTAGCAGAGAAGCATATGTGCTTACAAGATAGAGTAAAACAAATATGAGTAAAACAGGACTAAATGAACTGATGATGAATGATAATAGGTTTTGTTTGGAATGTGAACATAAAACATTCCCGCTGTTTAATTGGTACATAAACGTGTTAATGAGAGCTGTTGTTACATGTTGCACACCCTTTAGAAGGCTTGTGGTTTTTGATCTCATCTATATTCGTAGTTGTCTCTATTTGTGATTTACAATCTCATGTCTTTTCACAGTTGTAGCTATATTTATAGTTGCATGCAACTGAGTTGCATAGTTGCACTCAGTATCTAGGGGAGGGGCAGGGAGATGCAAACAACTTTGCAGAGTAAGTTATTATCTTCAGTTCCAGTGGAAGTTCTTGAGGCTTCATTGCTACCTGGCACCCATCTTGCATGAACTCCTTTGTGTTTCTGAAGCCTCTGGCATACACCTAGGGTGTGTGTTTGCCTGGAAGGGAGCATCTACCTCTAAAGAACAGGGTTTTCCATGACCCAGTCATTGAATAGACTCTTCATCCACTTCTGCTGTTGAGAAACCATTATTTCTTCTTCAGGAATTTCCACCTTCTTTATCAAGGACATCGTGTCATTCTTCAGGGTCACAGAATGCTCTACAGCCTACTTCCTGGTATCCACGATGGAGGAGATTAGTTGCACTTGAATTCAAGGAAGATTTGAGAGGGTTCACAGCTGCAGAATTCCAAGCACCCTCAGTCTGACTGTGCTGATGTTAGAAGGACACATGGGGACCTGCCACAAGGGAGGCACTTTGCAGGGATGCCTCAACCCCAGGGCACACCCCTGCAGGAGGGCTTTTCTCCTTGTAACAGTCACTTAACCACTTATAGAAAGGCAACTCTGAGAAAATTTAAATGAGGTCCAAAATACTAACCCTAACCAGTTTATTATCTGAAAGAACTGGAAAAACAAATTCTTCCAATAACAGGGGATTAGAAGACTAAACAAGGTATGCCTCTTCTTTGGAGCTACAGATATGTATTAAAAATTGGATGTACAAAGAATTTTTTTATGACATGGAGAAGTGCTTATGAGATGATATACCATTAAACATATTAATTAAAGCATACATTAAAAAGTATAACCAAACTTATACATTAGAGCTCAAAATTTAAAATGTGTAGAAAAACGACTGAGAGGAAATATGCCGAATTATACGAATTGAGGTGTTTCTTATAGGAAGCAGGATCCTGTGAGAAATTCAATTGCTTTATTGATTCTCTTGTACTTTTATAGTTTCCAAAAGTTCTACAGAGAGTGTAATGTAGGACCTTAGTCAGGAATGAACATCTCTTTAAATAAGCAGTAGAGAATTTCAAATGAAGGGTGTGCTATGGGTCTGTGTGTTTCTTTCAAGTCTAATATTTTCCACGTAGTGCTTCAGAAAGAAGAAGGTAATTTCAACAACTTAACCCCATCATCAAGAGGGTGTTACTTAAGTACCTTATGGGAGGTCATAGATAAACAGGCGGCCACTAAGCATCAGAAAGTCCGTGATGTCCTTTGGCCTGTGAGATAGTCTGCATTTCCTTGAAGGAAAAAAGCAGATTTTAAAACACTAGAACCCAGTCAAATCCTAAATTTAAATAGAAAGATTAGAAAGGCTTATGCATGAGAAAAAGATTCAAAGTATTCAATTGTTAATTCTGGCTATTTCTGAGTAATTTAAATTTACCTATAATTTTTTTTAAATTTTAAGGCCAGGTGCGGTGACTCATGCCTGTAATCCCAGCACTTTGGGAGGCCGAGGCATGTGAATCACTTGAGACCAGGAGATTGAGACAAGTATGGGCCCGTGGCAAAACCCCGTATCTACTAAACCACAAAAATTAGCCAGTTGGTGGTGTGTACTTGTAGTCCCAGCTTGGGAGGCTGACCCATGAGAATTGCTTGAACCTAGGAGGTGGAGGTTGCAATAACCCAAGATCTCACCACTGCACTCCAGCCTGGGTGACAGAGCAAGACCTTGTTTCGAAAAAATTTTTATTTTATTTAGGAATCAAATAAGTTAATTAAATGTCAAATTACATTTAATTTACTTTTTAAACATTTCAAGAACTGATATTCTAATTTTGTGTCAGTACATTTTAAGAATCAATAAAATTATTTTTAAAATCCAACCAATTTTAAAGCTTTTACTTCATTAGGCTCCTTGGCAAGAAAGCCCTGGGAGGTTAGAAAATTTGGAGGATATCAGAGGGAAGTTTGGGAAAAGTAGAGGAATGTATGGAGGGCAGAAGGAGTGAATATCAGGGAAACCCTCCCCTAGATCAGTCTTCAGATGTGCTGGTGGACTTCCCCACTCAGCCTTGGTCACCTTAGCCAATGACCACATCTTGTCTTCTGACTGGATGCTCCTTTCAAGAAGCTGGTGTCTGGAAATCTTTTCTCAATTTTAATGTCTTTTATTATTCAGAGGTTGAAAGGCAAGCCTCCACCTAAAGTGCCAGTCCTGGGGCCTTGGTGAGACTCTCTGCTGGGGAGGACCTCACTTGACATGGGGATTCTTATTTTATACATAATGAGGACACGACGGGGCAGGCGAGAAGCAGTAAACCAAACCTTACGCAAGAACCAAACTCGGGGGAGTTTGGTTCTTTCTGCCACATAGTGCACAAGTTCTGGAGAGATTATAGGGGTGAAGAATAATAAAAGATTTTATTTTTGAAACATCTTGCGTGGTTGCCCAGGTTGGAGTGCAGTAGCATGATCATAGCTCACTGCAGCCTAGAACCCCTGGGCTCAAGTGGTCCTCTGCCTCAATCTCCCACATAGCTGGGACTACAGTTGGGAACCATCACACCTGGCCAAACTTTTTTAATGTTTAAAATTTTTTGTATAAATCGTGTCTCACTATGTTGACAAGGCTGATATCAAATTCCTGGCCTCAAGCAATTCTATCTCCTTGGCCTATCAGTATGCCAGGAATACAGTCATGAGCCACCATCCATGGCCAGGGCCTTTTTAATGTTTTATTCTCCCAAGTTCTTCTCAAAAAGTCAGCATTCACCAAGTATCAGCTGAGATTTGAACTTCAACACTGAGCTGAACTCAGTTGCAAAACTCTCCATTCCCAACAAGGGACAAATGGAGAAAAAATGGTAAAAGGGAGCAGCTGGATTCTGCCATGCTAACTGGGCACCTATTGTGTGCTGGGAAGACCCATAGAGGTCCTTCCAAGCTCCAGCTCCAGCTGTGGCAGGACACCCATGGTGTAGAAGGCCCAGCCCAGAGGAGGGAGCCTTAGAAAGCGGAGCACCCCTCCATGGAGTATTGACACTCAGCCAATTATTTCCATCAATGCTGGTTTCTTTCTGCCAAGGGGATACTTTTGGGCTGTCAGGAGCATCACATCAAATGTTCTGAAAACCAGTAGAAGGTATGAGATGTTGCACTGAACCATTGTGAGCAAGAAAATCCATTCAATCTTCTTTGATTTGGTTAAAACAAACTTTTACTAAAAGGCAGCAAAGAGTAATGCTTGCCTGTAAGAATTTAAAAACATCATAGAAAACCACTCCTTTCTCAGTTTAAGAGGAATGGCTAAAGGCTTGTGTGGAATAATAAGAAAAAAGCATATTTATGTAATACTTTGAGTTTCTATTGCTCCTAACCACCATTGCTACATAATTATTCCAAAATACAGCTCTTATTTACCCACCCTACTGTTCAAAAGTACCTCACTGATTCTGTAACCCCCAACTAATCAACCCCATAGTCCCTAGATGACTACAGAGGCCTATTATCCTCTGCTTTTTACTGTCACTCTCCCCAGTCCAGCAAACTCCTTCTTCTTCCTGCATAAGCCTCCTGGGTTTCTGCCTTTTTTTTCTGCACCCTCTGCTGAGACTCGTTTGTCTTCACCCATCCCAAACTCATCCATACTTCCAGTGCATTACCAGGGGTAATTATCTCATCCACCCAGCCTGATTTTTAATCTTACCTTGCTGCCCCCACCCTCTCTCCACTCTGAACAAGCTTTTACTAGGTTCTTGTTAAGTTTTGGGGTTCAGAGAATCTGACTAGTGTGAGTTTCCTGAAGAAAAGGTAATGCCTTAATAATTTTCAATTTAACTGCCCTTTGTGCAGTGTTTTGCACAAAATTTAACACGATAAATGCTCCCTGGGTAAATGCATAAATCTTTGCAACGTCGTATTTCACTCCCTTAGAGTTTGGCTCTTTTCCCATACACCCATCCGGAGTCCTGTCTAACTGGAGTGAAAATGCTTGTGGTGGTCACCTGACATGGCTGAGAATTCCCCATATGTATGGGGCACCTGGCTCCTTCTCAGGACCTCGCTCTTTCTGGCTGGCATCCCTTTTGAGAATGGAAATAAATGCTGTCTATGCCAACTCCCTAGAACAAGTACAGGTTTCATCTAGACTAGTTTTCAAAATGAGGAAACAGGATGCAGACAAATACTTTATTCTCACTTTTTGGCCCTGGGTTTCATTAACAAGGTTAAATTATACAGAAGAATAAATTAGTTTAGCTGAATAAAACAAAAAATATGTAGGTAACTGAGGGAAGAAATTGAAAATGCAATAAAAATAGAAGATGTTCAGGAATTCAATGTTATTGGTGCATAGAAATGCTACCGATTTTTGTACAATAGTTTTGAGTCCTAAAACTTTATTTGCTTATCCCTTCCTGGAGACTTTTCAGGTTTTCTCCAGAAGGAGTTTTGGAGAGGCTTTAGCATTTGCTACGTAGAGACTCCTAGTGCAAATAGAGGGAGAGAATTCAACTTTTTTTTTCTATTTGGATGCCTTTTTTTCCTATTATCTGATTGCTCTGGCTAGGATTTTAAATCTAATTAAATTGTGTTTGAGAGATTTTTGTACATTTTAATATGCCTGTAATTAATTTTATCTCTGTATATTGTCCCCTTATAAAGGAATATGTAGCTATTTTATTTATTTATTTTATTATTGATATACATTTGAGTTGTTTTCAGTTTGGAAAAGTACCAAATAATGCTGCTTCGAGCACTTTTCTGCATTGCAAACTATGCTGGCATTTCTATTGGGTTTATATCCCTAACAGTGGAGTTGCTGGGTCCTAGAGTGTGGTCACGTACATCGTGTAAGTTAGGAAATACTACCCAAGCAGTTTTGAATATGGTTATAACAGTTTACACACAGAACGGTATAAGAAAGTTCCAGTTGCTTGACATCATCACTAGTACTTAATTTTATCAGTTTTCAAAAATGTTAACTATTACATAGTGGTATTAAATTATATTTGTAATATGCATTTTTCCGATGCCTAAGGATGTGGATATGTTTATCTACTTGTTAGCCCTTTGGTTCTGTATGTGGAACCCCTAGTCACGCGTTTGCCAATTTTGTTCCATGTATTACATCTTTGTTTATTAATTGATGGGATTTAGTTAAATAATCTAGATATAAGGCTTTTGCCACATAAATATATGGCAAATGTTGACTTCCACTTTGTTCTTGCCTTTCTACTCTCCTGAAGGTTTTATTTTTATGAAGAGAAGGTTTTAATTCTAATAAGATCCAATTTGTCATATTTTTGTCTTGATGGTTAATGCACTTTGTGTCCTAAGAAATCTTGGCCTGTGCCAAGGTCATGAACATATTTATCTATGTTATCCACTAGAAATATTGTTTTCAACTTTCACCTTAAAATTTAAAATCCACTTGTCATTGAAATTTGTTAATAATGTAAGATAGGAGTATTTGTTTCTCACATAAATAACCAGTTGAGCCAAGGCTATTTGCCGACATGACTGTCTTCTCTCCACTGCTCTTCTGTGCCTCTTTTGTAATATACAAAATGCCCAAATGTGTGGGTCTGAGTTGGACTCTCGAATTTTTCTAGTTTTCTTTGTGCCTATTTTTGCATTACTACCATTCATAGCTTTTATTACTATAGCTTTAATCTAAGTCCGAATATATGCTATTTAAGCTCACAAACTTTGTTATTCTTTGGGACAGTTTTTACAGTTCTTTGATTTTTTATATGTATTTAAATTTTTTAAATTGATTAGACAGTTTCCACAGGATTTCTGCCAAAATATTGTATTATGAAAATAGAAATATCTAAATCAATTTGGGGAGAAGTTACATGGAAACAAAGCAAACCAAAACACTAATAACATCCAAACCAAACTTAAGGAGAACACCACAATAAAGAAAGAAGTTCCAAAATTGGAATAAATATTTGCAACTCATGAAATTACAAAGGGGCTCACACATCCACTATACAAAGATTTCTCCCTATCTTCTTCTTTTTTCTTTTTTAACAGAATCTCGCTCTGTCACCCAGTCTGTAGTGCAGTGGTGTGATCTCAGCCCACTGCAACCTCCACCTCCCAAGTTTCAGCAATTCTTATGCCTCAGCCTCCTGAGTAGCTGGGAGTACAGGCACGTGCCACCATGTCTGGCTAAATTTTTTTGTATTTTTATTAGAGACGGAGTTTCACCATGCTGGCCAGCTTGGTCTTGAACTCCTGAGCTCAAATGATCCACCTGCCTCCGCCTCTCAAAATGCTGAAATTACAGGTGTGAGGCACCACAGCCGACCTGTAAAGACGTCTTAAAAATTAGTTAAAAAACAAACAAAACAGAAAAAGAGAAAAAAAAATCCCCGCAGTTAAAAAGAAAAAGAAAAAAAAGGCAAAAGACATTATTTTACAGGTCCAGTGCCCTGTGCCCCTCACTGTGATGGGGGCTGACTTGGGCTTCACAGGATATGAAATGCATCAAACAGTTGCTGGTTGAAGGTGGGAAAATCTAGTGGTACCAGCCTCAAGAGCAGAGCCTGTGGTGCATTGTTTCATCTCCTAGCACTGCAGAAAAACCTGGCTGCGCCGTGCTCTATGCTCACCTGCATTGGCCCTGTCCAGAGACCTGAGCACCTACGGACACCTAAGTCTGCCCAAACTCACCCCATCCCAATATTCTATCTGGTATTGAGCATGACACCATGTCCTCACTGAACATGTGCTTACACAGTTTTGTGTTCAACTCCTCATTTTACAACAGGAAGACTGAGGCCCAAAAAAAGCCAAAGACTGGTCCAGATCCCAGAAATTGGGCAGAACACAGAGTATTAGGAAGGGAGCCAGCTTCCTAGACCTTGCATGCACCCCACCCACCAGGTTTGCTTTGGAAATGAGCGCTCCTAAGTCCTGGAAAACCGTGTGCTCTACTTTCTACCTGGGCTCTCTACTATTCCATATTCTCACATAGGTGTGCAGGCATGCACACAAAAACACACCACAGACACAACCACACACACCACACACACCACACACACACACACACCACACACACTACACACACACACCACACACACACACACACACACAAACACACAGGCTTCTAAAGTGGAGATCATGGAGGTGAGGTTAGGGAAGAGCAAACCAGAGAAGCGACAAAAGGGGAAGAAATAGTAGAGACAGCTTTGCCATGAGGCAGAGGCATCCACTCCCCCAGCTACATGACCAGGAGCTGACAGCATGGGCTGAAGGATCCTCCAGGTTCCTTGGGTTCTCCTGGGCCTGGGGACCTCCCTAGCTGTTTCAAGAGGACAGGACTGAGGTTGTGACTCCCACCTCTGTAGGCACCTGGAACTAATGTGAGCTATG
Organism: Nomascus leucogenys; assembly: GCF_006542625.1. Classification (NCBI taxonomy): domain Eukaryota; kingdom Metazoa; phylum Chordata; class Mammalia; order Primates; family Hylobatidae; genus Nomascus; species Nomascus leucogenys. The sequence continues at coordinate 65,391 of NW_022097097.1, read as the reverse complement.
CCCTCCGCCAACCACAACAGAGAGCCAGTCCTGCGCAGGTGTTGAAAGTGTGTCAGGGAGAAGCCATTCTTTGTGAAGAGACTGACAGGCACAGGTGAGTTCAGCAGAGGAGGTTAGGAAGGGACCAGTGTGGCTGCAGGCAGCCTGAGAAAGAAAGGGACAGAGGGGAGGGAGGATCCTGGGGGCCTGAAAGAGGAGGTTAGTCATTTGCTCCTCTCTGACAACATGGCCCTGAATTTTAGCACTTTTCAACAACAAATACTATCTCACAATTTTTGTGAACCAGAATCTCGACATAGCTTAGTTGGGTGTCTCTGCCTCAAAGTCTCTTATGTGGCTGGGGCTGTGATTTCAACTGAAGCTGGATTTGGGGAAGATCTGCCTCCACTCTGCCTCATGGAAATTGGCACGATTCAGTGTGAACTGAGAGCCCGAGTTCCTTCCTCTCGATTGGCCTGGGCATCTCCTCAGTTCTCTATCATGTGGGTCTGTACCTAGAGCATCTTAAGACACTGGAGATCGCTTCCTCAGCTTGAAGATTACAATAGAGAGATGGAAAATGAAAGAGATAAACATAAGCACAGAAAAAGAGAGAGAGATTGAGAGAGGAAGCAGAGGACAGAGCAAGTAGGAGGAAAATAATCGCTCTTTTAAAAATATAACTTTGGAAGTTGCAATAGACTATGTGATTTCCCCCCCCATTCACATTCCAGAACCTTAATGCCCAGTGTGATGGCCTTAGTTCAGAGGTAATTAAGTCCTAAGAATGAGGCCCTCATGATAGAGAGTACTGGCTTTGTAAAAGAAACCGCAGAAGGCTGTCTCTCCCTCTCTCTGCTAAATGAGAATACAACCTGAAGTCTGCCATGTGTATCCTCACTTCTGTCTCCTATGCAGTAACACTATCAGTTTCCTCATCTGTCCTTTCTACTTTCTTTAAAAGAGGATGCTGATTGCAGACAACACGTGACAGATGCATTTCAAATCAGAAAGGAGTTTCTTGAGATATACGTAATTTTAGTTTTAAGTAGAATTTCCTGAAGAGTCTTATTTACAATACCACGTTCAAGAGGATGGTGGTGAAACTCATAGTAAACATTTGGCAAAACGTAGGTTATGGGGCAGCCATCTCCTAGAAACTCTTCAGAGGGATTTATGTATGAAATGTGAAATATCATAGGTTTAATCCTGGCACGGAACCAAAACTGAGTGCATTGCAATTGAACAGCTGACCAATCCCCAGCACAGGTCCATATCAAGAAATGGAGAAGAAAGAAGACATTTAACCCCAGAAAGGTCTTCATTTGCCCTAATTGAAAACCAAATTTCACTCAGGAAAGTAATGTTGGGTTTAATTAAATTATAAATCGGTCATATGTTTTCAAAATTAAATTATATATGTGTTTGTTTGTCTCTATAAATATGTCCCCAACTTTGCTCATGGCTTATCTTTTGTATTTTTTGGCTGATTTTCAATGGTTGTCTTATCTTGCATGGATGAACAGTCATTGAAATAGTCTTAGTGTCACCATGTGTTTAATTATAAATCTATACTTTCTTTGTGTGAGAGAAAACCTTTTGTGAACAAAATTTAATTTTTGGAAAGATTTATAACTCCATATTTTGTCTTTTAAAAATTGTAATTGTGGTAAAAACTCATAGTGTAAAATTTACCATCTTAATTCTTTTTAAGTGTGTATTTCATTAGTGTTAAGTACATTCACATAGTTATGCAAAAGATCTGTAGAACTTCTATGTCTTGCAGAACTAAAATTAAATGCCTTTTAAGACAACTGTCCATTTTACCATCTTTTCAGCCCTTAACAAACACCATTCTAACTTTTTTTTTGCTATGAGTTTGTCTACTTAAGATACCTGATTATGAATGGAATCACACACTGTCACTTTGTTCCTGGCTTATTTCAATTAACATGATATTCTCCAGAATTATAAGGTGTCTTTTTAAAGACTGAATAATATTCCACTTTGTGTATGTGCCACTTGTTATTAATCTGTTCATTGGTCAAGGGACATTTGGGTTGTTTGTGCCTTTTGGCTTGTGTTAATAATACTGCAATAAATTTGGGTGTGCAAATATCTCTTCCAGATCATGCATTGTATATTTTAAGTACATAGCCAGAAGGGGGTTTGCTGGATTATATGTTAATCTCATTTTAAATTTTTTGAAGAGCTTTCATACTATTTTAAAAATTGGTTTGAGGCAATAGATTATTGTGACTTTGCTTTGCATTTTTCTAGAAGAGTGATGTCCAGTATCCTTTTAAATGCCTAGTCATTTCTATGTCTTCTTTGGAGAAAGGTCATTTCAAACATTTACCATTCTAAATCAATTTATTAACATTTTGTTGTTGTTGAATTTTAGGATTTTATATATTTTGGAAATTAACACCTACCAAATATGTGATTAGAAAATATTTTTACTCTTTTTTGTTATATGTATGTATGTATGCACATATATAACCCTATACAAGACAGGGTCTTGATATGTTTTCATGGCTAGTCTCAAACTTTTGGCCTCAAGTGATCGTTCTGCCTTGGCCTCCTAAAGTTCTAGAATTATGGGCATGAGCCAGCATGCCCAGCTTTCACCCACTTATTAAGTGACATTTGTATGCCACTAAATGTTTTCTTTGATGTGTAGAATACTTGAAGCTTAATGTAGTCCCTTTCTTTTTTGTTCTTTTCCTTGTTTCTTATGAATTTGATGTCATACTTAAGCAAAGTTTTAAGACTTATGTCATAAATTTTCCCCTATGTTTACTTCTAAGAATTTTATTAGTTTTTATGTTTAAGCATTAAATCCATTAAAAAGCAACTTTTCTTTTTATATATGATACAAAGGAAGCATCCAACTTTATTTTTTCTCTGTAAACATTCAGTTTTGAAAATTCTTTGTTAAAGAGAATCTTATTTTTCTATTGCATGGTCATGGAAAGCATATGGAAAATTATTTTATCACGTATGCAAGGGTTTATTTCCAGGATGTCTATTCTGTTTCATCATCTGTGTATCTGTTTTTGTGGCAATACCATGTTGTTTTTATTTTTGTAGCTTTGTATCATGATTTTAAATCAGAAAATGTAATAACTCTTTGTCCTTTTTAAAGGGTGTTTGGCTAGTCAGAGTTCCTAAACAACTTTTAGAATTATACACAAAAATTCTGCAAAAAAACATACCATTTGGATTTTGATGAAAATTACATTTTTATATCATCATGAGTAGTACTGACAATATATATATATATATATATTTTTTTTTGGAGATGGAGTTTTAGTGAATCACTCAGGCTGAAGGGCAGTGGTGTGAGCTGTGCTCACTGCAAGCTCTGCTTCCCATGTTCAAGCAATTCTCCAGTCTCAGCCACCAGAGTAGCTGGGATTATAGTCGTGCACCATCACGTATAGCTAACTTTTGTATTTTTAGTAAAGATAAAGTTTGCCATGTTGGCCAGGCTAGTCTCAAACTTCTGATCTCAAGTGATCCACCCACTTTGGCCTCCCAAAATCCTGGGATTACAGGCATGAGTCACACGCCAGCCCTGACATCTTAAGAATATTAAATCACCTGACACTTGAGCAAGACTATATATAAGATTTTGCTTAATTTCCTCTTCTTTACGTATTTGAAATATTTTCTTGCTTTTGATTTCTAGTTTCATTTACATTGTACGACTTCAGTTTTCTTAAATTTAATAAGACATGTATCCTAACAGAATGTACCATGTGTGATTGAGAATATTGCATATTTTGCTGCTTTCGATCACAGAGTTCTGTAAATGCTGGTTAGGTCTATAATGTTCAGATTTTGCTTTCTTACTGATATTACATCTGACTATTCTAGTCATTATTGAAAGTGGAGTCTTGAAGTCCGCAATTGTTGTGTTGCTATATATTTCTTGCTTCACTTCTGTCAATATTTGTTTTACATATTTGAAAGACGAGAATCAGTTGAACCTGGGAGGCGGATGTTGAAGTGAGCCAATCGCGAGATCGTGCCACTGCCCTCCAGCCTGGGAGACAGAAACTCTATCTCCAAAAAAAAAAAATAAGAAATATATCAGTGTTATTTACAGTAATATAAAAATTAATGTAATTTTTATCAAAATCCCAATGGTATATTTTTGCAGATTTTTTAAATTATATATATGATTTATAAATTATCGTTATAGATTTCTTGCAAGTTAATCCATCTCACCGTTACATAATACCAATCAGTATCTTTTAAAAATTTTTGACTTAAAATGTATTTTGTTTAATATAATTATGACCATGCCCCTCCAATTGTAGCTACTCTTTGCATAAAATATATTTTCTTTATACTGCTACTTTCAACTTATTTGAGTCCTTAGAGCTAAAGTGACTCTTGTAGAGAGTACATTGCTGGATCTTCTTTGTTCTTAATCCATTAAATCATTTTATTCATTTTCTTTAATGTGTTTAAATTTTTGTATTTGAAGTAATTCCTGTAGTTAATGAAGTTACTATTATTTGTAATTGTCTTCTGTGTTTCTTGTAGATGTATTATTTATTATTTTTTTCTCTTACTGCTTTATTTTTCTTCGTTGATTTTGTAGTGACATGATTCAATTTCTTTCTCATTTGCTTTTGCATACCATCTACGGTTTTTTTTGTAATCATCTTGAGAAATAAAGACTTCATAAAACATCTTAAAGTTATGACAATATATAACGACTATATTTCAATAGAATGCAAAGCTGTACCTCTTTATACCCCTACTTTGTTATTAATATCACATGTTATCTTTTCTTATTATCTATGAACACATATTTATGCAGATTTATGCTTCATTTTTGAAATTCCATAGCAATAACGTGAAAGTTTTGTGCACTGTCATTATGACAGTAGAGATTTCTATAGCTATTTATGTATTTACCTTTAATAGAGAGCTTTCTATTTTCATACACTTTTATGATGCTGTGCAGCATATATTGTCATTTTTGGACGTGATAGACTTTCTTTTACATTTCCTTTAGCACTGTTCCAGTGTTTAGTAACATACTCAACTTTTATTTGTTTTGGAAATGCTTAATTTTTTTTCTGAAGTGAAATTATTCCAGTTGAAGGTTTTTGTTTAGCAGTATTTCTTCTTGTTTAATTACCTTGTCATCTAGGGAGTTCACAGCTACCTTTTAAAAATAGCCTCTTTGTTACTTTTCTCCTATATTGTTTTTCTAAGACTCCTTTTATAAATACAGTGGTCCACTTGATGGTGTGCAGTAAGTCCCATTTTTCATTTTTTCTCTATTCTGTTTAAAAAATTTGTTTTCATGACTCAGCATTTATAAGTACAATGTCATCAACTCCCTAATTTTTTCTGCTTTATTAAATCTGCTTTTGTGACTGTTTATTAAATTTTTAATATAGTTGTGTTCTTCAGAGTCACAATTTTTCTTGGTTTTTAAATAACTTTTTATTGATATCTCGTTTACTTCATGCATCACTTCTTCAAATATTCTTTTGTTGTCTATGTTCTGTTTTGTTCATTAAGCAGTTTTTTCTGATTACATTTTAATGTAATTAGAATGTCCACCTTTACAGTACACAAACACAGTAATGGTAACTCACACTAAAACAAAACATACTTCGGACAGCCATTATTTTTCTGTTTGGGACAATTTTAAAGTTTTTCTTTTGTCACAAAAACAGGAAAGTACTTATACAAAGGCTCAAAATAGGCCGTATTTTTAAACGAAAAGGCAATGATTCACAAAAGACTATGAATAGAACATGTAACTAATTGATACAAATGTAATAGGATTTGTTAAAATCAGCCACATCCAATGCATCTGAAGTGTTCTTGTATAAAATATCACGTGAAAAAAAGAAGACTTTATCAATATCCTAAAAAGTGGGTTTGTTCATAGTCTGACAAGTTACCATTAAAAGTGTTTCCTGTGACATAAGGAAACGCAATATTATTTTTCTTGAACTCTTTTATTGCAAGACTTTCCACTCAATAAAATCGCAGAGGATCTGAAACATAAAATATACTTGATTACTAACAGCTTGTGAAACTTAATACTTTTTTTTTTTGCATCATCAGCGGCTTTTACTGAACTTAAAATCAACTTGCTGCTCAATATGCAGCTCAGATGTTAGAGACGCGTCTCTCTACAGGAGCCGGTACTGTCTTCAATCCTATGCGTGCGGGTGTCTACCACAGCCAAACGGTTTACTCCACATTTTCTAGTAATGTGATCTTCCTATTAGCAAAAAGCGGTAACCAGTCCCTGTAGACTGAAGGGACTCAAGTCACAGGATGGGGATTTCCTCTTCATGGTTTTTATTTTGATATTTGAACTGTTGATGCAACATCTAAGCAGGGTGTTCAGGACCTGCTGTGCCCAAGGGACTGATAAAGGGAAAAGTTCTATTTATTCTTCGTGATTTGATGCACAGATGAAAAACTTAACACACAATAATAGAAGTTAGTCGTTAATAAATCACACCCTAGTCTTTCAGAGCTTCCGTAAGCAGACGACGTCGTCAGTTTTCTAGCTTTTGTAGTTTTAACACTGCAAGAACAATGATGCATAAGTCCAGAATCGGCTAAAAAGGCCGTCAGATTCTTTTTCTCTTAGATTATCTATTTTTCACTGTCTCTTGTTCCCAAGTATATCTGAATGATTACCTTCCGGCATTCTCTGCTATTGCTCGTTGGGGTGCTCTCCATTGTCCCCGTGTTTTGTGGGCTGTTGTCAGAGGGCGCTTGGGAAGGATGTACCACTGTTGGGAGGTTGTCAGTCACTGGGATGTCTCCAGGGATGATGCCTTCCCTGGCTGCAGGAAGTCCTCCTGGAGCCACGCCCACCATGCCTGGCAGATATCTGTAGGTAGCACCATTGAGCTCAGGATTAATTGCTTGCTGGTCTGTTACTGACCAAAGCGCTAATGTGACAAAGAATTCCTTGTTCACACAGTTTCTTAAGCTTCCCGGGATGCGACTTATGATGGCTCGGCAGATCTCAGTGGCAGCTGCCTCCCTCATCTCCAGTGACACCTGCTTGCTGTAGCAGGCAGTGAGAGGAGTGCAGATGAGATTCCAGGCATCTTTCAACAGACCCTGAGCAAAACTAAAGGGCTCCGACTCATTCACGTCGAGGGTTGCCCCTCGTTCCCTGCCCTCCTTAAGGGCCTGTGCTCAGGCTTTCTCGTCAAACAGGCCACCACGGGCTGCGTTCACAAGGAATGCTCCCTGCCTCATCTGCTTTATGGCAAAGTCATTGATAAGGTTTGTTCGTTGAGATTGCAATGTAAGGAGATGCAGTCGCTCTGATACAGCAAATCCTGCTGGGTGTAGACCCTACACACACCCAGGGACCGCTTGATCCCATCCTGCAAAGGCCTTGGCTCAAACTGCAACATCCTGCTGCGTGCGACTGAAGCCGATGAGGCCCAACGTCTCCCCACGAATGCGGGCCGCTCCTGAGGCCACCTCGCCGATCTGCTCTACGCTCTGAACTCAAGTGCCTTCCCGCAGTGCCTAGTACAGCCACCTGTTCCCCCGGTACAGATTGAGGATGTGGCAGGTGGTGGAGTTGGCTGTCTCTTCCACGGCTGCGGACGGGATGTTGCACACAGCAATTTCGAGCTCGCCAGCAGCCTTGATGCCCACATTGTCATAGCCACTGCCCACCTGCACCATCACTCTCAGGGCCTTGAATTTTCCAGGTCCTCCCTGGTGAGGGAGATGGTGTGGTACATCATGGCGCCCACGGCTTCGTTTATTACTTTCTCTTGGATCTCCTGCATGGACTGAGCCTCACAGAAGGCCACGGTGGCCAGGTCCTTCAGAATGGGCATGTCCACAGTGCAGTCCCGTCCATCCAGCAGCGCCACCATGGGGCGGGGGTTCAGGGGGCCTTTCATGATCTGGGGGCGAATTCCTTCACAAATTCTGTCCAATCGCTGTCTCTTGACTTAGCGCTTATTCACAAGGGCCATTCTTTAGGGAACTTTGCAACTCTCAGATCAAAAGGCAAAGCAGTCCTCTAAGAACTTAGGGGAACTCACAGGAGTCTGCACGCATGACTCCACTATGAACCCAATATAAATTTGTTCACAAACTCTATAGTTCACACGATGGGCTGTCCGTCTTTTTAAGGGAATACAGCTTCTTTGGTTCAAAACCATTTAAGGTGATGAAACCCGTTTGCTTGCAACTCAGCCACCATCGTGCAGTCAATCAACGAATCTTACCACGACCCCAGGCCGAAGCCGCCTCCATCCGCAGCGATCGCGGACTCCGGGCGCTCCAGACCTGGGGTCGTGGTGAGATTCTCCCTGGGATGCCCCTGTTTTACAGTAAAGGAAATATCTTTGGAATGTAAAAAGAGAGAAAATAATAGTCATCACCCCAATAGGGAATAATGAACAAATAACAAAGATGAGAGGTGCAAAGGCCAAGGAGGAAACTTTAAAAATGTGATGTGGGAAGTTCTGCTTCACTGAAATTGGTTCTGGGAAATCCTAGATTTACTTCTTTTGCTGCCACTGATGGACATTTCCTACTCTATGCTTATTATGCTCGTAAACCTTCTAAGGTTCCTCCTGTCCCTCCACTAATATTCCAGGGCATTTACAGTGAGAGCCAAAGTTCTCCTCTTCTTTCTGTTATTCCCGTGAAAGCCTTGTGGTCTGAGTGCTTTTCCATTGTTTTGGGGATCTGGGGAAATCTGCACATTTTGCGAGACTTCTATATTCAGCTATTTTGTAAAAATCTGTGCCTCATGTCAGAAGTTTGTGAGAGTAAAAGTGCAGACATCGGGGTTTGGTTCACATATTTCAGAAACACCAAGGACAAATGCTTCTGCTTCATAATTTTCAGTCCTATGATTTCAAATGTGATCCTGCAAAAAAATCGGAAAAACTTTTATCAGAGCCCAAAGCACCTCAGCACATATGATAAAGTTGAATCTTCTATTTCACTTTATTCTTTTTTTCATCTCTCGTAATGTAGGTCAAAATGTTTTCTTTTCCTTCGTAGAAATTAACTTAAAAACGTGAACTCTCTATGCCAAGCGCCTCACCTGTAGAATAGCTTATTGTACCTACTCACCTCAAAGAATTTTTAAAGAGCTTAATGCCATAGAAAAACTTAGAAACCTGCCAAGAATAGAATAAATTCTTGTTACATTATTTCTTATTGTTATTTTGTTATTTAATCTTATATAAAGCTTAGTGGGACTGTGATCTGCACGTTTTCACTTTTTGAATTTTATGTGTCCCAAATTAGCCTGTAATTTTAGCTTCAGGGGTTTCAGAATAGCATACTTGAATTTATGTGTTATATAAAAAGTGAATTTGATACTTAGTATGCACCTCACATTAACAAAATTTCAGTTTGTGTGTCTAAGTTTACTGCATAGAAAAACTTATCATTAGTGTTTCCATTTACTTTCCTCAACATTACCTGAGTGATAGTATAATTTATTTCTAATTGCTTATTATATAGTAGTGTTTCGTAGCATATTTTTCAATATTCATGTTGTTCCCATATTTAAAAATGTAAGGGTTTTCTTTACTTAAAAAAAGATAAATAAATTATAGGCCAGCACGGTGGCTCACGCTTGTAATCCCAGTACTTTAAGAGGCCGAGGTGGGTGGATCACAATGTCAGGAGTTCAAGACCAGCCTGGCCAACATGGTGAAACCCCGTCTCCACTAAAACTACAAAAAAAAATCAGCAGGGAGTGGCAGCAGGTGCCTATAATCCCAGCTACTCAGGAGGCTGGGGCAGAGAATTGCTTGAGCCTGGGAAGTGGAGGTTGCAGTGAGCCGAGGTCTCGCCACTACACTCCAGCCTGGGTAACAATGCGAGACTCCGTTCTCTAATATCATTGAAATCTTCATTAAAATTTTCTTCTAAATGTTCTTTATAGAAGATTATAATGCATTTGTTGTGAAATTTTGTTATTCTAACCATTTGCTAATAATTCAAAATCTGTTCTTTATGGGTGTTCAGTTATGGTTGAATATTCAAGTTATCTAGAAAGAGTCTTCTTCAGTTGCATGATTTGTTTATTCAGTATTTCACAGGTTAATGTTTATTTAATTTTATTTTGTAATATTTTATATTCCTGTATTTTCCTGTTAGGATAGGCTGTCTTACATTATTTAATTGTGTTTTTAGTTTCTGCCTATACATTATAATGTTTTATGACTATATTTAACTGTGTACACTTTCAAAGAGTGTAGAAAAAAAGTCAAATATGAATCAACCATATGTCTATTGCCAAGGTAATTCTCTGTTCGTTTGACTGTATAAACATTACTCATACTTTATTTACGACTTGTGTATTTGTTTAATTAGTTGATGGCCAATTATTTTTTTAATCCTCTCTGGGTGAGTAGTTATGGAAATTGCCCTAATTTCCACATCTATGTATTAATGAATCTATATTACATTTGCATGAGGAAAACACTTCTGTGATGCGAAGGTAATTTTTATTTTTGACCACAGAAGTTTTTATTGCCCTCCTGCTCCGCAAAGGGACCTTGCTTCTGCTGGCTTAGCACCTCAAAACGTCTGTGATGTTGGTCTCAGACACCACTTTGCCGTCCACTATCCTGTGGGTGTTGGTCTTTTGGATGCTTTGCAGGTATTTGCTGCTGTCCAGAATACCACCAAGATTGAAGTCCTCCCCGTCTTCTAGCAGGCGGCAGTAGGTGGCAATCTCTGTGAAATGGGACACAGAGATCCAGGAGCCCCAGACCCCGCGCCTGCATAGAAGCTCGCCGCGCTGCTGACCTGCTTAGCGCTTTAGTTGGGCGACTGGACAGATCCCAGGGACAGGTAGTAGTTGATGGAGAAGGTGCGGAGCAAGTGGTGAAGCTCGCTCTGTACGGGGAGGAAAGTGAGAGGACAGGACTCAGGTTTTGCCAGGTCCTGAAGATAATTATTGAAATGCATTATAACGGTATCTCACTTAGATATTATTATTGTTTACATTGTTATAAGAAACATATAAAATTGGCAATTATTTACAATTTTACAATAAATTACAATGACCATAATTATATAGTTTAGACTTGTTCAGCACATTGACATTATTCGACACATCACCAGAACATTTTTATCTTACAAAACTGAAACTCAATACACCTGAAACAACTGCCTGTCTTCTCCTTTGTTCAGCCCTTTACAAATGCCATCTTATTCTCTGTTTCTAAGGGTGTTACTACTTTAGATATTTTATACATGTGGATACACACAGTATCTGTCTTGTAGCTGGCTTATTTTATTTAGCATAATGTCATCAAGATTTTATTTTTATTGTAGGTAAAATGTTTTCTGCTTTTCAAAAGCTGAGTAATATTCTATTGTTTTTATATTCCAAATTGTACTCATTCATTTGTTTGTTGAGGGAAGTATGGATTGCTTTAACCTATTGATTTTTGTAAGTAAAGCTACAATAAATATGTGAGAGCTTACATCTTTTTGCATTCTGTTTTATTAGTCTATTTGTCTGTCTTTATGCCAGTAACAAACTACTTAGATTACTGTAGATTTGTAACAGGTTTTGAAAACAGGAATTGTAATGTTTCCAAAATTTTTCTCTTTTTGAAAATTGTAGAGTTCTTTGTGGTCCCCTGAAATTCCATATACTTTTGGGAGTCACATTTTCTGTTTCTGTTAAAAATAAAATTAAGAATTTTATAGGAATTGTATTAAATCTGTAGGTCACTTTGGGCATTATAGACATGTTCAAAATATTAAGTTTTCTAACTCTTGAACAAAAGCATGTTCAAGCATAAATTGTTTAATTTTTACATATCTGTGAATTTTATGAATTTTCTTCTGTTATTGATTTCTAGTTTTAATCCTTTCTGGTCAGAAATTATAGTACGTAACATTCAATTTTTTATTATACTTTAAGTTCTAGGGTACATGTGCAGAACGTGCAGGTTTGTTACATAAGTATACATGTGTCATGTTGGTTTGCTGCACGCATCAACTCATCATTTACATTAGGTATTTCTCCTAATGCTATTCCTTTCGTAGTCCCTCACCCCCAAACAGGCCCCAATGTGAGATGTTCCCCGACCTGTGTCCATGTGTTCTCATTGTTCAACTCCAACCTATGAGTGAGAACATGCGGTGTTTGGTTTTCTGTCCTTGTGATAGTTTGCTGAGAATGATGGTTTCCAGCTTCATCCATGTCCCTGCAAAGGACAGGAACCCATCCTTTTTATGGGTGCATAGTATTCCATGCTATATATGCTCCACAATTTCTTAATCCAGTCTATCATTGATGGACATTTTGGTTGGTTCCAAGACTTTGCTACTGTGAATAGTGCCGCAATAAACATATGCATGTGTGTGTTTTTATAGTAGCATGATTTGTAACCCTTTGGGTACATACCCAGTAATGGGATTGATGAGTCAAAAGGTATTTCTTGTTCTAGATCCCTGAGGAATCACCACATTGTCTTCCACAATGGTTGAACTAATTTACACTCCTACCTACAGTGTAAAAGTGTTCCTATTTTTCGACATCCTCTCCAGCATCTGTTGTTTCCTGAAATTTTAAGGATCGCCATTCTAACTGGCGTGAAATGGTATCTCATTGTAGATTTGATTTGCATTTCTCTGATGACCAATGATGATGAGCAATTTTTCATATGTCTGTTGGCTGCATAAATGTCTTCCTTTGAAAAGTGTCTGTTATATCCTTTGCCCACTTTTTGATGCGGTTGTTTATTTTTTTCTTGTAAATTTGTTTTAGCTATTTGTAGATTCTGGATATTAGCCCTTTGTCAGATGGGTAGATTGCAAAAATTCTCTCCCATTCTGTAGGTTGCCTGTTCAATCTGATAATAGTTTTGTTTGCACCCTCGTTTTGAACCAGGTACGCCAGGGTCCCGGGGCCATGCGCAGGGGCTGATGGGAAGGCACTTTCGTCCATGGGGAACACAGGCCTCGCTTCTCGGCGGTGAGTTTTTTTTTTTTTTTTTTCCAGCCACATGTGACTCACCTCCCCTCCCTCAAACCTAACCTTCCCCTCAGGGGCCTTCTGCCCGCTTTGGAGTACCCATAGCGGGACCGAGACGCTCCCTGGGTTCGAACCAGGGACGCCAGGGTCCCGGGGCCGTGCGCAGGGGCTGATGGAAGGCACTTTCGTCCGTGGGGGACCCAGAAACGCTTCTCGGCGGCGCGGTTTTTTTTTTCCTGACACAGGTGCTTCACCTCTCCTCCCTCAAACCTTACCTTCACCTCAGGGGCCTTCTGCCCACCTTGGGGTACCCCTAGCGGGCCCGAGAAGCTCCCTGGGTTCGAATCAGGGATGCCAGGTTCCCTGGGGCCCAGAGCAGGGGTTGAAGGGAAGGCACTTTCGTGCGTGGGGGACCCAGGAACGCTTCTCGGAGGCGAGTTGTTTTTTTTTTAATCCTGCCACAGGTGCTGCATCTTCCCTCCCTCAAACCCCACCTTCCCCTCAGGGGCCTTCTGCCCGCATGGGGGTAACCCTAGCGAGCCGAGATGCTCCCTGGGTTCGAACCAGGGACGCCAGAGTCCCCGGGGCCATGCGCAGGGGCTGATGGGAAGGCACTTTCGTCCGAGTAGGACCCAGGAACGCTACTCGGCGGCGCGTTGTTTTTTTCTTTTTTTCCTGCCACAGCTGCCTCACCACCCCTCCCTCAAACCTTAACTTCCCCTCAGGGGTCTTCTGCCCGCTTTGTGGTACCCCTAGCGGGCCCGAGAGGGCCCTCGGTTGGAACCGGGGATCCATGGTAATGGAAGCCCAACGCAGGGACTGATGGGAAGGCACTTTTGTCCGTGGGGGACGCAGGCCCCGGTTCTCCAGGGAGCGTTTTTTGTGTTGTTCTTTTTTTTCCTGCCACAGGTGCCTCACCTCCCCTCCCTCAAACCTTACCTTCCCCGCAGGGGCCTTCTGCCCACTTGGAGGTACCTCTAGAGGGCCCGAGACGCTCCCTGTGTTCGAACCAGTGACGCCAGGGTCCCCGGGACCCAGAGCAGGGGCTGATGGGAAGGCACATTCGTCTGTGGGGGACCCAGTCTCGGCTTCTCGACGGCTCGGGTTTTTTTGTTTTCCTGCCACAGGTGCCTCCTCTCCCCTCCCTCAAACGTAACTTTCCCCTCAAGGGCCTTCTGCCAGCTTTGGAGTACCCCTAGCGGGCCCGAGATGCACCCTGGGTTCGAACCAGGGACGCCAGGTTCCTGGGGCCATGCACAGGGGCTGATGGGAAGGCACTTTCTTACGTGATGGACACAGGCCCCGCTTCTCGGCGGCGCTGTTTTTTTTTGTTTTTTTTTCCTGCGTCAGATGCCTCCCCTAACCTCCCTCAAACCTAACCTTCCCATCAGGGGCCTTCTGCCTGCTTTGGGGTACCCCTATCGGGCCCGAGACGCACCCTGGGTTCAAACCAGGGATGCCAGGGTCCCGGGGCCATGCGCAGGGGCTGATGGGAAGGCACTTTCGTCCTTGGGGGACCCAGGCTCCGCTTCTTGGGGGCGCGGTTTCTTTTTTCCTGCGACAGGTGCCTCATCTCACCTCCCTCAAACCTTAATTTCTCCTCAGGGACCTTCTGCCCGCTTTGGGGTACCCCTAGCGGGCCCGAGACGCACCCTTGGTTCGAACCGGGGACTCCAGGGTACCCGGGGCCCAGCGCAGGGACTGATGGGAAGGCACTTTCTTCCGTGGGGGACCCAGGAATGCTTCTCGACGCTGATTTTTTTTTTTTTTCTTCCACAGGTGCCTCACCTCCCCTTCCTCAAACCTAACCTTCCCCTCAGGGGCCTTCTGCCCGCTTTGGGGAACCCCTAGTGGGCCCGATTCGCTCCCTGGGTTCGAACCAGTGAAGCCAGAGTCCCCGGGGCCCAGCACAGGGACTGATGGGAAGACACTTTTGTCCATGAGGGAACCAGGAACTTTTCTTGGCGGCGCGGGTTTTTTTGTTTTTTTTTCTGCCACAGGTGCCTCACCTGCCCTCCCTCAAACCTCATCTTCCCCTTAGGAGATTTCTGCCCGCTTTGGGTACCCCTAGCGGGCCCTTTACAGGAAGCTCTTTAGTTTAAGTAGATCCCATTTGTCAATTTTGGCTTTGTTGCCATTGCTTTTGGTGTTTTAGTCATGAAGTCTTTGACCATTCCTCTGGAGTTGCCTAGGTTTTCTTCTAAGTTTTTATGGTTTTAGGTCTTACATTTAAGTCTTTAATCCATCTTCAGTTAATTTTTGTATACAGTGTAATGAAGGGATCCAGTTTCAGTTTTCTGCATATGGTCAACCAGTTTTCCCAGCACCATTTATTAAATAAGGAATCCTTTCCCCATTGCTTGTTTTTGTCAGTTTTTTTCAAAGATCGGATGGTTGTAGATGTTTGCTGTTATTTCTGAGGCCTCTGTTCCATTGGTCTATATATCTGTTTTGGTACCAGAACCATGCTGTTTTGGTTACTGTAGCCTTGTATTATAGATTGAAGTCAGGTAGCGTGATTCCTCTAACTTTGTTCTTTTTGCTTAGGATTGTCTTGATGATGCGGGCTCTTTTTTGGTTCCATATGAACTTCAAGGTAGTTTTTTCCAATTCTGTGAAGAAAGTCAATGGTAGCTTGATGGGGATGACATTGAATCTATAAATTACCTTGGGCAGCATGGCCATTTTCATGATATTGATTCTTCCTATCCGTGAGCACGGAATATTCTTCCATTTGTTTATGTCCTCTTTTATTTCATTGAGCAGTGGTTTGTAGTTCTCCTTGAAGAGGCCCTTCACATCCTTTGTAAGTTGGATTCCAAGGTATTTTATTCTCTTTGTAGCAATTGTGAATGGGAGTTCACTCATGATTTGGCTCTCTGTCTGTTATTGTAGGAATGCTTGTGATTTTTGCACATTGATTTTGTATCCTGAGACTTTGCTGAAGTTGCTTATCAGCTTAAGGAGATTTTTGGCTGAGACAATGGGGTTTTCTAAATATACAATCATGTCATCTGAAAACAGGGACAATTTGGCTTCCTCTTTTCCTAATTGAATATACTTTATTTCTTTCTCTTGACTGATTGCCCTCGCCGTAACTTCCAACACTATGTTGAATAGGAGTGATGAGAGAGGACATTCTTGTCTTGTGCCAGTTTTCAGAGGGAATGCTTCCAGTTTTTGCCCATTCTGTATGATACTGGTTGTGAGTTTGTCATAAATAGCTCTTATTATTTTGAGATACATTCCGTCAATATCTAGTTTATTGAGTTTTTTAGCGTGAAAGGCTGTTGAATTTTGTCAAAGTCCTTTTCTGCATCTATTGAGATAATCATGTGGTTTTCGTCATTGGTTCTGTTTATGTGATGGATTATGTTTACTGATATGCATATGTTGAACCATCCCTGCATCCAAGGGATTAAGCACATTTGATCTTGGTGGATAAGCTCTTTGATATGCTGCTGGATTCGATTTTCCAGTATTTTACTGAGAATGTTTGCATCGATGTTCATGAGGAATATTGGCTTAAGATTTTCTCTTTTTGTTGTGTCTTTGCCAGACTTTGGTATCAGGATGATGTTGGTCTCATAAAATGAGTTAGGGAGGATTCCCTCTTTTTCCATTGATTGGAATACTTTCAGAAGGGATGGTACCAGCTCTCCTTTGTACCTCTGGTAGAATGCGGCTATGATTCCGTCTGGTCCTCGACTTTTTTTGGTTGGTAGGCTATTAATTATTGCCTCAATTTCAGAACCTGTTATTGGTCTATTCAGAGATTCAACTTCTTCCTGGTTTAGTCTTGTGGGGGGGCGTATATGTCCAGGAATTTAGCCATTTCTTCTAGATTTTCTATTTTATTTGCATAGAGGTGTTTATAATATTCTCTGATGGTAGTTTGTATTTCTGTGGGATCAGTGGTGATATCCCCTTTATCATTTTTTATTGCTTCTCTTTGATTCTTTTCTTTATTAGTCTTGCTAGCAGTCTATCTATTTTGTTGATCTTTTCAAAAAAATACCTCCTGGATTCATTGATTTTTTTAAATTTTTTTGTAACATTCAATTTTTCAAAAATTCTGTTAAGAATTGTTTTTTGGCTTAATAGTTATTTTTAGGAGAATGTTTCATGAGATTTTGAGAAGATAGTGAGTTTTGTTTTGTGTAGAGTGTTCTCTATGCATCTGTTATATCTAATTGCTTTACAGTATTTTCATGTCCTCTGTTTTCTTTTTAATATTCTATCTGGCTTTTTTCTTAATTACAGAACTGGTGTATTAAAATATTATACTTTTAGTATATTGCTGGTTTTGCTTATGTTCTGTCAAGATATTATTGATATATTTAAAAATACTCATGTAATATGCATACATATTTGTGTGTATACATAATTAGATATATACACGCAATTATATAAATGTGTATAATTGTCATAGGTTTCCAGTGAATAAACCCTTTTATTATTTTGTCCTTTGTTTTTTTGACAATTTGAATTTATAATATATTTTATAAACTAAGATAGTTATTTAAAAAGTATTTTGCATAATATAATTGTGACATAGTCTGTCCTCATTTGGTTATGATTTGCATAATTTTTTGGATGCATCTTGCCACATTTAGTCTGTTTTTGTTACTATATAGTACAATGGCTCATATCTGTCATCCTAGCATTTTAGGAGATTGAGGTGGAAGGATCACTTGAGCCCAGGAGTTTGAGACCAGCCTGGGAAACAAAGCAATACCATGTCTCTAAAATAAATAAATAAATAAATTGAGTCCCTTGTAGACAGATGTAGTTAGATTTTCTTTTTTTTTAATTCCTATACTCAATTTATGACTTTTGGTCCAGAAGTTTAGTTTGCGAGTAGTTACATAATTTCCTGCATTTGAAGGAATTACTTTTGACACTTTGTGGAGTAAAAGTTAAATATTAAATTTGAACTCAATTGAATCTGGACTCAAACAATGGTCACCAAGTCCCAGAACAGGTTGTGTGAGCCCCTTGAGGCATTCATCTGGCACTGTTTTGGATAAATCTCTATTTCAATTTATTCCTATATGTTAGTTATTGAAAAACAACAGACAATCAGAAAAAACAAGTTGACCTTTTGTTTTCCTTGAGCCTAGTAATGAAGGGCCCTCCTGACTCGACGTCATGCCAAATAACTCATTACAAAAAGAGCTAGGGTTCCAGACTGTGCCAAAGCTTCATGAGATCTCTCCTTATCTTTGCACGGACAAGTGGCCAACTCTGGAGCCCAGGCTGTTGCTTCGCAGTCTGGTGGTGAATCCTCCATAGTCTGATGAGTGTATATATATATATATATATATATCTTTTCCCTTCTCCCCGTCCCATTGCAACTTGCTTATTATACCATTTGCTTGTTATATCTGCATTGCCATTTATGTGGGATAAAGTTTGTTTACACTTAAAGGTATTGTGTGTGTGTGTCTTTCCTTCTCTCCTTGAGCATTTCCTGCACAGAACATTTTTGGAGTCACGAATAGGATCCGAAAGCAAAAACATGCCATTTTTTAGCTGCAGGGACCAGACTGAGAGCTCGGGGACTTTTCATATCTTCAGATGGGAACTCCCCCAGTTCTTCCCCTTGGCCACTGAGTGGTCCAAGGGAGCTGGCCTTTGTGAAAATTGGGACTCTAAGTTAGTGCATTTTGAATCATTGGCTATGTGTGAGGAGCTGCAGGGAATCCCAGTTGGTAAATGGGATGCTGAGGGAATTTCCCAGCAAGGATGGTGCTTGCTTGCTGCCTATAAGTTAATGTGTCAAGATAGGAATCAGCTGCTACAAGAGAAATGTAAGCCAGAAAAGGAAAATGCTAATCTGTCTTCCAGGCTGGCCCTGGCCCCTGGAGGCCTATGTCTTGACTGATCAGACTCAAAGTTATCAGCCTATTGCTGAAAAAAGCAGCTGTCTGAGTGGCCCAGTCAGGGTAAAACTGAAGAACTAGTCAGCTGGGGCTTGGAGCCGGGAAAAACCCAAATCCTATCTCAAGGATGAGAAGTTAACCGTAGTAAAATTCAAGGACCTGCACAAACTGTAATGTTCCTTGGCATCCTATGGAATGCAGGGAAACAGTCCATTTTACCAAAGGCTAAGGCTAAAAGACTAGAATTTGCAGCCCTACCACTGAAAAGGAGGTCCAAAATTGTATTGGCTTATTTGGATTCTGGAAACATCATATTCCCCACTTGGGTAACATTTTACAACCTCTGCATGCAGACACTAGAAAACGCTATGACTTTCACTGAAAAGAGAAAGAGAGCGTGGCTTTTCAACAAGCCAAACAAGCAGAGCAACAGTATGGCCCTTACAGGATGGGCCAGTAGAACTGCAAGTAACTGTCCTAGATCAACATGCTAATTGGAGCCTTAGGTAGAAAGAAGATGGCAAGAGGAAACCTTTGGGGTTTTAGACCCAGAAGCTGTCAAAGGCTGGCAAAGCTTATACTCTTTGAGAAGCAGCTGTTGGCCTGCTACTGGGCTTTATAGGAAACAGAACACCTTTGTTTTAATCATGATGTTTTTATGAGGCCCCAAATTCCTATTATGACTTGGATCATGAGCTCCCTCAAACCTCATTGGATAGGAAACACTCAAGAAAGTAAATGGAAATGGTACATACAAGACCAGGCTAAGCCGGAACCAAAACGGGTATCATTTCTAAATGAGGATGTGCAAAACTTGCCAGCTCAGCAAACCACTGAGCAAGTCCTGCAGATAAGGAAGGAAACCTCCCCTGCCCAGTGGGGCAAATCCTTTAAAGAACTAAGCCCAGAGGATCAGAAACACGCTTGGTTTACTGATGGTTCCACCAAATACATTGATGGGACCCGATGCTGGGAGGCCGTGGCTTATAATCCTGTTAAAAACATAAGCATTTCTGAGGAAGGGAGGGGTGTGAGCAGCCAGCTGGCTGAACTAGAATGTGTCCTCTGAACTATTCAGGAGGAGGCCAGAGGGATTTGTTACTTGTATACCTACTCTTGCTCAGCAGAATATGGTCTTACTACCTAGTTTCCCAAATGGCAGTGAAACAAATGGTGAATAACGAATAAAGAGGTTTGGAGAAAAAAAATACTAAGAAGATATCTGAATCATGGCGCACACTACCATTATTGCTGTTTTCCAGATTGATGCTCATGCGTCTCTGCTTTCTCTTGACAGACTATTTCATCAGCAGGTAGATCAACAGGTGTGAGATTCGGAATCTCAACAGTGGGCTGTGTTCTTGTGAAAAGATGACAATTTTTACTCTTGGCTCAGTATACATATGAGTGTCACAATCTCACCTTTGTTCTGGGCCCTGTCAGGACACTCTCTTCACCACATGAAGCCGTTATAGAGTATGCATGAATGTAACAATCCTCTCTGAAGCCTTAAGCAGGCACGGACCCCTCCTTGTACCTTTAGCTTTAAGCCCTGGTATGACAGTCAACATCTTTCTAATTGGATGGGTCCAAATAAGAGTTCTTAACTGCACATGAGCTGTGTTTAAAAATGAGTCACTATCCCACCTGTGGCTGGATGTTCACATATGAAAGTCACAATCCCAATCGTGGGCTGTGTTTGCATGTGTAATTCAGGACCTCAAGAGTGGGCTCTCTCCACCTGTGATAGAGACCATCCTGAATGTTGGTGGGGTGTGAATATGAGAAGCATAATCTCACCAGTCTGCTAAGCCCTGTGGTGACAATTTCTCTACCATAGTTTACACGATATGCAAGACAGTGGTACTCCTCCATGTGAAATATCACTGGGTCTTGCACACAGGTAATGTGAGTCTCCTCTCCTGCCTTGGAATGCTCACAGGAGGCATTGGGACATACCACTGAACCTGATATTCAGGTTATGTGACTGTCTTTCCTGTGCTCTGTCCATGGGCTTTTGTGACATATTTCTGGGTCCAAAACACAGGTGACATAGCACTCCTGTCTGGATCCTGCTTAAAGAGGGCATGGTGGCATATTTCTGCACCAGCCACTAGATGATGTGACTCTATCTTCTGTCTAGTCCCTGCTTACAGGGTGAATTGTGACTTATCGCTAGGCACAGCATTTAGCTAATGTGACTCTTCCCTTTTTTCAGGTTCTGCCCATGGGAGAGATTGTGACATATCGATGGGTAAAACACCAACATGATTTTACTCTTTTGTCTTTGTTCTCTCCTTAGAAGGCATTGGGACATATTGCTGAACCAGCACCAATGTAATGTGAGTGTCCTACCTGAACCCTGCCCACAGGCAGCATTGTGACATATCTCTGAGCCCATGGACTATTTGATATGGCTCTATTCTCTTACCTGGGCTTTGCCCATGAGAAAGATTGTGACGTATTTCTTGGTCCAGTGCTTAGGTGATGTGATTCTCCTCTCCAGCCTGAGACATGCCCACAGAAGTAAGAGTGACATCTCTGGGCCTAGCCCACAGGTGATGTGACTCTTATCCCTGGTTTCTGCCCAGGGGAGTCATTGTGATGTCTCTGAGACCATTATTAGAATGATGTGACTCTCCTGTTCTTACTGAGACCTGTCCACAATGCGGATGATGATATGTCAGTTAGGCGAGCACATATGAGATGTGACTCTCTTGTCATGCCTGTGCCCTGCCCCCTGGAATAATTGTGACATATAACTGGGCCCCTCCCCTAGGTTATGCAACATATCCCTGTGATAACACTCTTTGTACCATACAAGGGCTTTATATAATATAAGAGAGAGTGGTATTCCTCTAAGACCTTCATACAAAGAGAAGACTTAGGACCTACCCATTTTCCAAAGCCTCGCTAGGAAAAACAGCATTTCTCTTAGTGGCAGGTTTGAGGTATGAGAGTCATTATTACACCTGTGAGCTGGCCAAGATATATGTTGCAATCTCTCCTCTGGGTAGGGAGTGAGCAGGAGAGTCACATCACCTGGACGCTTGGCCAGAGATCTGTCAATATCTTCCCTGCTGGCGGGGACCAGGTAGGAGAGTCACATACCTAAGGCTGGGCCAGGGATATGTAACAATGTTTTCTGAGGTCGGAGGCTAGGAAGGAAGTCCCATCACTTTTGTGCTCACCGGGGATATGTTACAATCCCCTCTTGAAATCAGGATACACGCAGCAGAGTCAAATCACCTCAATATTGGGCTCAGTGATATGTCAGCACACTCCCTGTGGGCAAGGCCATGCAGGAGAGACACATCACCTGATTACTGATTACTAGGCCCGGTGATATGTCAGAATCTTTCCTGTGGGCAAGGTGCAGGGAGAAAGGAGAGTCACATCATCTGGTGATGGACGCAGAAGTACGCTACAAGCCTCCCTGTGGGCAGAGTTCAGGCAGGAGCCTCTAATATCCCAGGCGTTAAGTTCATTGACATGTTACAATGCTCTCTGTGGTCAGCACCAAGGCAAGAGAATAGAGTCATGTCACCTACGTTCTAGGTCCAGTGATATCTCCCAATTTTATTTGTGAGCTGGGCTTAAACAGAAGAGTCTAATCACTCAGGTGCTGGACAAATGTGCATGTTTGTCACAATGACACCTGCAGGAAGTTCCAGAGATGAGATGAATCCTGCACATATTCTGGTTTTAGGCATGAGAGTGAACACCTTCTGTATGTTTGATCTAAGTACACAAGTCACTATCTCAATAGTGTATTAAATTTGTGCAAGGCAGCCCCATTTTCTCTTGCAGACTTTGTCCCCTAATTGAAATCACAGCTTCCCAGGTGTGCTGACTCATGATCTGAGAGTCATCAACACATCTGTGACTCTCACATATGAGAGTCAGTTTTTCAACTTTTTTTTATTGTACTTTAAGTTTTAGGGTATATGTGCACAATGTGCAAGTTTGTTACACATGTATACATGTGCCATGTTGGTGTGCTCCTCCCATTATCTGGTCATTTACATTAGGTATATATCCTAATGCTATCCCTTCCCCCTCCCGCTATCCCACAACAGGCCCCGGTGTGTGATGTTCCCCTTCCTGTGTCCAAGTGTTCTCATTGTTCAATTCCCACCTAGGAGTGAGAACATGCAGTGTTTGGTTTTTTGTCCTTGCGATAGTTTACTGAGAATGATGATTTCCAGTTTCATCCATGTCCCTACAAAGGACATGAACTCATCCTTTTTTATGGCTGCATAGTATTCCATGGTGTATATGTGCCACATTTTCTTAATTGAGTCTATCATTGTTGGACATTTGGATTGGTTCCAAGTCTTTGCTATTGTGAATAGTGCCACAATGAACATACATGTGCATGTGTCTTTTTAGCAACACAGCATGGTACTGGTACCAAGACAGAGATATAGACCAATGGAACAGAACAGAGCCCTCAGAAATAATGCCACACATCTGCAACTATCTGATCTTCGACAAACCTGACAAAAACAAGAAAGGGGGAAAGATTCCCTATTTAATAAATGGTGCTGGGAAAACTGGCTAGCCATGTGTAGAAAGCTGAAACTGGATCCCTTCCTTACACCTCATACAAAAATTAATTCAAGATGGATTAAAGACTTAAATGTTAGACCTAAAACCATAAAAATCCTAGAAGAAAACCTAGGCAATACCATTCAGGACATAGGCATGTGCAAGGACTTCATGTCTAAAACACCAAAAGCAATGGCAACAAAAGCCACAATTGACAAATGGGATCTAATTAAACTAAAGAGCTTCTGCACAGCAAAAGAAACTACCATCAGAGTGAACAGGCAACCTACAGAATGGGAGAAAATTTTTGTAATCTACTCATCTGACAAAGGGCTAATATCCAGAATCTACAAAGAACTCAAACAAATTTACAAGAAAAAAACAACCCCATCAACAAGTGGGTGAAGGATATAAACAGACAGTTCTCAAAAGAAGATATTTATGCAGCCAAAAGACATGAAAAAATGCTCAATTTTTCAACTTTTGAAACTGCCTTTTGGTATGGGATTCAGAGCCTTAAAAGTGAAATATGATCATGTGAAAGAACGACAATCTTTAATGTTGGCTGGGTGTGCATCCCAATGTCATTATATTGCTGTGTGCTGAGCCATATTAGGACTTTCTGTGTTGCACCTGAGGGTGTTATATGGTATGCATGACAGTCTCAATTCTTTCTGAGATTTTCATGCTGGTATGGACCCATCATCATACCTGTGGCCCTAAGACTATATATGAGTCAACATCTTTACAGTTGGCGGCGTCCAGATAAGAGAATCATCACCTTTCTCCGTGCTGGGTTTATAATGAAGTTCCCATTCCAACTGTGGCCAGATGTTTACATATGAGATTCGCAATTCCAACTATAAACTGCATTCATGCGTGGAATTCAGGACCTCACCAGTGGGTTCTGTTTATATGTGAGGGTGAAAATCATAATGGTCAGGAGGGTGCAGGGGGTGCATACGAGAAACAAATTTCACCTGTGTGCTGGGCCCTGTGATGAGACTCTGTCCCACCTGAGGGCTTTATGTAATATGTGAGAGAGGGGATGATCTGAACGAGGAGACCAAGGGTTTTTTTTTTTATTTCCCTAAGTGTAGGTAGGAGAAGCAGGATCTCTCCTATTGGCTGGTTTGACATATGAAAGTCATCATTGCACCTGTGAGTTGTGCTCCAAGATATATGTCACAACTAAACCTGCATATAGGACGAGAGCAGGAGAGTAAAATCAGTTGGACGCTGGGCCAGGGATATGTCGTTTCCCTGAGAACAGGAACCAGGAAACAGAGTCACATTACTTGAATGCTCAGGCATGGGTATGATGCAATCCACTCCTTAAATTAGGACCGAGGCAGCAGAGTCACATCACCTGGGTGCTGGATCTAGCAATATGTCACAATCCTCTCTGTGGTCAGGATGCAGGTAGGAGAGTCACATCTCCTTGGTGATGAGTGCAGAAATACATCACAAGTTTCTCTGTGCATAAGGTAGAGGAATAAGCCTTTTATCCCCTAAGTGTTGGGCCCAGGGATATGTCACAATACCCAAAATATACAAACCCAGGCAAAAGAGAACTGTCACATCACTTTGCTGGTAGGGTCAGTGATATGTCACAATCACTTCTTTTGGAAGGGCCCAGATAAGAGTGGAGAGTCACGTTGCCTAGGCAATGAATAGAAAGGTATGTCATAATACCTCTGTTGGCAAGATCTATGCAGAAGAGTCACATCACCTATTTATTCAACCCAGAAACATGTTACCATACACCATGTATGCAGGGCCCAGGCAAGAGAAAAGGCCACATCACCTCAGTTCTGGGCCCAGCAATATATCACAATACCCCTTAAGAGGAGGTAACAGACAGGAGAGTCACATCACCTTGGTCTGAGGAGCAGAGCTACATGGTAGTGCCCTGTGTGTGGGGGCCACAAAATAGAGGAGAGTTACATCACCTGAAGATGGTACCCAGCAGTAAGTCACAATGACCCCTGTGGGCAGCACCCAGGCATGAGAGGAGAGTACCATCATGTAGGTGCTGTGCCAGGCTGTATTTCACAATCTCCACTAGGGATAGATTTCAGGGAGAAGAGGAGCATCACATCATCTAGTTGATGAGTCTAGAGATACATCAAAATGACCCCTCTGAAGAGACCAGGATGCACAATCACATGATCTCTGTTCTGGGTCTAGGAATAACCCACTCTCCCTTCTGTAAACATGGCCAAGGCAGAAGATGAGGGTCACATATTTAAGGCGATGAACGCAGAAATATTTCACAAGGCTCCCTGTGGGCAAGACCCAGGCAGCAGATTCCCTTCTCTCAGTTGCTGGGACCAGAAATACATCACAAGGTGGGGCTCAAGCAAAAAAACTAAAGAAACATCATCTATTTTCTGGGCTCAGAATTATGTCACAATCTCTCCTATGGGCAAAGGCTTTGTTAAAAAAGAAGAGTCTTGTCAAATAGTTGATGGGCTCAGAGATATGTCCCAATGCCATATGTTAGAAATTGCTGTAGGCAGGGTTCAGGCAGGAGACTCACTTTGGTGTTGGGCCCAATAATGTGTCACAGTGCTTTCTGCTTTCAGGGCAAAGTCAAGAGAGTAATGTCACCTTAGAGTTGGACCCACCAATGTATCACAGTCTCCTTCCAAACAAATCCTAAAAAACAAAAGAAGAGTAACATGAGCTAGGTACTGGGCACAGTGATATATCACAATCCCTTCTTTAAGCAGGGACTAGGCAGGAGAAGAAAATCACACCACATGGGTGATGGGCACATAGATATTTCACAATGTCCCCTTAGGCAAGCTCAGGAAGGAGAGGTAGATCATCTAGGTTTTGGATGCAACAATATGTCAAAATGGCCATTGTGGACAGGGCGCCAGCAGAAGAGTCACATAACCTGGATGTGGGACCCAGCAATACATCACAGCGCCCCGGTGAGTAGCACTAATGCAAGACAGAAAACTTACATTACCTAGGTGCAAGTCCAAGTGATATGTCCCAATGTACCCTGTGGGCAGCACCAAGGCAGGAGCTAAGAGTCATATCACCTAGGTGCTGGCTTCAGTGATATACCAGAATCCCATCTGTGAGCTGGACACAGGAAACAGAGCTAAAATACTCGGGAGCTGGGCAGAGATGTATGTCACAATCCCACCTGTAGAAAACGACAGGGATGAGATGAACAACTCCACACATGTCCAGATTCCAGGTATGAGAATTTGTATGTTGGGCCTAAGCACACCAGTCCCAATCTCAACAGTGAACTGGATTCATAAATGAATCTTCTCTGGCTGACCGTGTCCCATTAGGAGAGTTACAGTCTCACAGATGTAATGAATTTTGGTTTGAGAGTCACCCACCTACCTGTGGACAAGATCATTATATGAGAGTCAATTTTCTTTTTTTCTTTCTTTCTTCCTATCTTTCTTTCTTTCTTCCTTTCTTTCTTTCTTTCTGCTTTCTTTCTTTCTATCTTTCTTTCTTTCTCTGTCTCTTTCTGTTCTTTCTTTCTTTCTTTCTTTCTTTTCTTTCTTTCTTCTTTCTTCTTTGCTTTCTTTTTTTCTCCCTTGAAATGGAGTCTCACTCTATCACCAGGCTGGAGTGCAGTGGGACGATCTCGGCTCTCTGCAACCTCTGCCTCCTGGGTTCAAGCGACTCTCCTTCCTCAGCTTCCTGAGTAGCTTGGATTACAGGTACATGCCACCATGCCCAGCTAATTTTTGCATTTTTAGTAGAGATGGGGTGGCCAGGTGCAGTGTCCCACGCCGGTAATCCCAGAACTTTTGGAGGTCGAGGTGGGTGGATCACTTGAGGTCAGGAGTTTGACACCAGTCTAATCAATATGGTGAAACCCCGTCTCTGCCAAAAATATAAAAATTAGCTGGGCATGATGGCATGAGTCTGTAGTCCCAGCTACTCGGGAAGCTGAGACAAGAGAATTGTTTGAACCTGGGAGGCGGAGGTTGCAGTAAGCCTAGATGGTGCCACTGCACACCAGTCTGGGTGACAGAGCAAGATTCTGTCTCAAAATAATAATAATAAATAAATAGTAGAGAGATGGGGTTTCACCATGTTGGCCAGGATGGTCCTGATCTCCTGACCTCGTGATCTGCCCCCCTCGGCCTCCCAAAGTGCTGTGATTACAGGCGTGAGCCACCGCGCCCGGCCGGTTGTGCTGATTTTTGAGGATGATAGCTTTTATTGTCACCAGAGTGTGCATGAGTGTTACAATTTCACCTGTTTGCTGGGCCCTGTTAGGACACTATGTACCTCCTGTGGGCCTTGTACAGTGTGCATTAAACATCATCCACTCTGAGGTCTTCATGCTGATATGAACCTATGATCTTACCTGTGGCCATAAGCCCAGGTATGAGAGTCAACATCTCTCCAGCTGGCTGGATCCAGACAAGAGGATCTTTATTTGGCTGTAAACTGGGTTCAGAAATAAGTCACTATCCCAACTGTGACTGGATGTTCACATATGATAGTTGCAATTCCAACTGTGGACTGCATTCAGGTATGAGATTTAGACCTCCCTAATCAACTCCGTTCCTGTGTAAGAATGACAATTCTGATGATTGGTGGGTGTGCACACAGAGAACACAATCTCACCTGTGTTCTGGGCCCTGTGATGACACTGTACCAACTGAGTGCTTCACATGGCATGCAAGAGTGCTTATTTTCTCTGACCTTCATAGTAAGAGAAGACCCATAATTTTGCACGTTTTGTTAAGCCTGGCTATGAGACAAAGTATCTCTCCTATTGGTTGGTTTAAGGTATGAATGTCATCATCACACCTATGTGATGGGTCAAAATATATGTGACAATCTCACATTTGGGTAATCTGCAAGCAGGAGGGTCTCATCACCTGGGTTTGTATCAGGGATATGTCACAGTCTCCCCTGAGGACAGGGACAAGGCAAGAGACTCACATCCTTAGGTGTTCTGCCAGGGATATGTTCTTGCTCCCTCCTGAAAGCACAACACACGCAGCAGAGTCACCTCATCTGGGTTCTGGCCCCAGCGATATGTCACAATTTTCCCTGTGAACTAAGCACTGGCAGGAGAAACACATCACCTGTTTGCTGGGCCCAGAAATATGCTAAATTTTTCTTGTGAGCAGAGCTCAGGCAGAAATGGGGGGGTCACATTTTCTAGGTGATAAATGCCAAAAGGTCCCCAGTAGTCATGGCCTTGGCAGAAGCTTCCTATTGTCTAGGCGATTGGCCCAGTGATACATCAAAATAGCTAAATTATGCGGGGCCCAAGGCAAAGAGGAAAGTCGCATCACCTAAGTGATGAACGAAAATATACGTCATAATGCCCATGTGGAAATGGCCCATGCAGGTGAGTCACATTACCTAGGTGTTGGACCCAGTGATATGTCACAATATACAATATATGCAGGGCCCAGCCAAGAGGGGAGAGTCAAGTCACCCAGGTGCTGGGCCCGGTGATACATTGTAATCTCTCTTTGGTCAGAGCCCCAGCAGTAGAAGAAACTCACATCACCTCGATGCTGAAGTCAGCCATATGTCACAATACCCCTGAGAAGTGAGCCCAGGCAAAGAGTCACATCGTTTAGGTGAGAGGCCCATAGATATTTTGCAATGCCTCCTGTGGGTAGCGCTCAGTAAAAAGACAGTCACATAACTTAGAGTCTGTCCCCAGCGATTTGTAAGAATCCCAACTGTGAACAGCCACCAGGGTGATCAGTGCACAGATATGTCACAATGCCCCCTGTAGGCAAAGCCTAGACAAGAGATACATCACCTGGGTGTTGGACCCAGCAATATGTCACAATGGCTCGTGCGGGCAAAGCACAGGACAGAGTCACATATCAAAGTGCCAGGACCAGTGTTAGGTCATGATATCTATTATGGGAAGTGCCAAGACAGGAGAATAGAAGGATATTAATTATTAATTAGGTGCTGGATTCAGGGATATATCACAATCTCATCTGTGGGCTACACCCAGGCAAAAAGTCAAATCACTAAGGTGCTGGCTAGAGGTGTACTTCAGAATCACACCTGCAGGAAGGTCCATGGATGAGATTAACAATCCCACATAAGTGCCGGTTCTGGGTATGAGAGTCAACGCTTCCTGTATGTTGCATCTAAATGCATAAGTCACAATCTCAATGGAGAAATGGTTTTTTTCCATGAAAGCCTTAATCCCTTTTGAAAACTGAGTTATCTTAGTGGAGTCACAGCCTCACAAGTGTTTTGGATCTTGGTCAGAGAGTCACAAACCCACTTGCGGACAATATCCACTTATAACAGCCAATTTTCAAACTTTTGACTGCCTCTGAGTATGAGTTTCAGAACATCAATTATGGTCCATGTTCGTGTGGGAGAATGACAATTTTGACAGATGGCTGGGCTCAGGCAGAAGACTTTCATCCTGCAGGTGCTGAGACAAAGGATACATCAAAATACCCAAAATACGCTGGGTGCAGGCAAAAGAAGAGGCTCACATTAGCTGGTTGCTAGGTCCAGTTATATGTCACCACCTCTCTTTTTGGCAGGGCTAAGGAAAAAGAGGAGAGTCAGAGCTAAATAAATGTCATAATGTCCCTGTGAGTAGGGCCTATGCATAAGAGTTGCATCACCTAGTCATTGAACCCAGCCATACATTGTAATACACAATGTATACAAGGCCCAGGCAAGAAAGGAGAGTAATATCACATAGGTACTGGGTCCAGCAATATGTCACAATGCCCCCTGAGGGGAGGCTCCAGGCAACAGGGTAACATTACCTAAGTGAAGCACCCAGAGAGAAGGTTCAATGCCCCTGGTTGGTAGGACTTTGAAAAAGGAGAAGTCACATAACCTAGGGGCTAGGCCTAGCTGTGTGTCACATTCATCTCCAAGATGGAGCCCAGACATGAGAGAAAAGTCACATGATGTAGGTACTGGGCAAAGTAATATGTCAGAATCCTTATGTGAGCAGTCCCTAGGAAGAAGTAGAGAGTCACATAGTCTAGATGATGGGCCTGGAGGTATTTGACAATGACTCCTGTAGGTAAGGACCAGGCAGAAGAATCACATTACCCGTGTGCTGTGCCCAGTTATAAGTCCCACTTCCTTCTGTGGGCATGACCCAGGCAGGGAGAAGAGTCACATCATCCCTGTGCTAGACCCAGAGATATGTCACAATCTCTCTTATGGGCAACGCTCAGGTAAGAGAGGAGAGTCACATCAAATAGGTGATGGACCCAGAGGCATTTTACAATGCCTTCTGTGAACTCGATCCAGGCAGAAGATTCACATCAACATCAACTTGGTGCTAAGCCCAGCAACATGTCACAATCCCTTCTGTGTAAAGGGACCAGGCAGGAGAAGAGAATCACATTACCCGGCTGATGAGCACAGAGATATATCACAATGCCCCTGTAAGACAGGGCCCAGGCAGGGGAGTTACATCGCCTGAGTAGTGGACCCAGCAATATACCACAGTGTCCGATATGGGCAGTGCACAAGCCGGAGAGTCACATAACCTGGGTGCGAGGCCAGGCTATATATCACAACGCTTCCTGTGGGCAGCGCCAAGGCAGAAGAGGAGACTCACATCACCTGGGTCCAAAGTCCAGCGATATGTCAAAATGCTCACTGTGGGCAGTGCCAAGGAAGGAGAATAGAGTTACACCCTCAATGCGCTGGATCCAGCAATATGTTAATATCCCATCTGTGGGCTGGGTCCATGCAAGACCGTCAAGCCA
Organism: Nomascus leucogenys; assembly: GCF_006542625.1. NCBI lineage: Eukaryota > Metazoa > Chordata > Mammalia > Primates > Hylobatidae > Nomascus > Nomascus leucogenys. Next base: position 34,249 of record NW_022097097.1, on the reverse strand, counting down.
CTCAGGTGCTAGGCACTGGCAAATTTCACAATGAAAGCTGCAGAATGGTCCAGGAATTAGATTAACAATGCCACAATTGTCTCAGTTGTAGGCATGACATTCAACACCTCCTGTATGTTGGGTCAAAGCCCAAGAATAATCATCTCAACACCAGACTGGATTTGTGCATGAGAGCCTCAATTCCTCTGCAGACTGACCTGTGTTCCTGTGAGATGATGACAATAGTTACTGTTGGCTGGGTGTGCATATGAGTGTCACAATCTCACCTGTGTGCTCGGCCCAGTTAGCAACATGTCAAAATCACTGGGCAGTGCAACGAAGAAATAGATACACCTCAAGTGAGGATCAGCAATATTGAACCATCTGGGTGATCAGCAAAGTCAAGTCACCAGTATACGGAAACAAAACCAAAGTCAAATAGAAAAACAAACTTAGTGTAGCATGAACAACACTGTATGGTCTAACCAATAACATCAACACAAGATTGATAAAGCTCAATTCTGCAATTGTCACCTAGTGAGTCAGCTCAGTTGTGCTGATTTGTCTGAAGTCACAACCATGAATATATATAAGTCATTTTCCACTTTGACTGACTACAGATGTGAGATCGCTCAGATGTGTCATGTGAGGTGACATTTATCTCCTGTTGCATATGGCCCATTTTTTGTCCATTACCTCTGTGTACTACCCAATGGCCCTATACAGTATGAATGAGAGTTGCAATCAACTTTGAGACCTTCCTAATGGTAGGGACCGATGATCGTACTTGTAGCATTAAGCCCGGGTATGAGAGTCAACATCATTACAATTAACTAGGTTAGGATAGGAGAGTCTTCCCTTGCCTATGAGCTGAGTTTAGAAATGAGCCACCATTTCAACTCTGGTTGAATGTTTATATATGAACATGGGCCTAGCAGCAAGGTGATGTGCGTCTTTGGCCTGGACACTTCAAGCAGGAGGCAATGTGACATATCTCTGGGCCTATCAACTATTTGATGTGACCTTCCTTTTTTACCTGAGCTGTCCCCATAAAACAGATGTGACATATGTCTAGACCAAGCACCTGGGTGATGTGACTCTCCTTTTTTGACTGAGCCATGCGTATTTTGGGTATTCTGACTTATCCCTGGAACTAATATCTAGAAGACAAGAAGATCCAGCATGGGCCCTGCCTAAAAAGTTTCTTGTGACAAATTTCTACGTGAATCACCTTGGAGATTTGACTCTTCTCTCTTACCTGAGCTTTGCCCATAAGAGAGATTGTGAAGTACCTCTGCAGCAAGCACCTAAATGCTGTGGCTCTTCTTCCTTGCCAGGGTCATGCTCACAGATGAAAGCGTGGCTTATCGCTGTGTCCAGCACACCAGTTATGTGATTATGCTGCCTGATCTCTGCTCACAGGAGCCATTGTGACATATTCCTGGGCCGAGAAACTATTTAATACGACTTTCCTCAATGACCTTAACTTTGTGCACGGGATAAATTGTGACATATCTTTGGATCCAGCACCTAGGTGATGCGACTCTCCTTTTCTGCATGGGCTATGCCCACAGGAAGGAGGCTGACTTATTGCCGTGTTGACAGCTGATGTGATATCTCTGTTCTTGTCTTCTTAGTTTTTAAGAATTTAAACAAGAGACACAAAGAAAAAAATGCAGCATAATTTATTGGAAAAAAAAATTTGAAAGTTAAGTGCAGAATACAGTACACGGTGAGAGAGATACTCCAGGGCGGGCTGCTCCTAAGAGTGAGACAGCGTGGATTGTCGCTGGAGAAACCCCCTTATGGGAGTTTTACATTATTATTAATAAGGAGAGAAGAGGAGTTGCTAGTAAGCATGTCCTGAGTGGTCTTCTGGGTGCACATGCGCAGTAGCTGTACGTGCTTGTTCATGTGTTGCATGTCTTGTTATCATCTTAGATCTCCACCCAGGAGTGTATTTCTGTTTGTTTGTTTGTTTGTTTGTTTGAGACAGAGTCTCACCGTGTTGCCCAGGCTGGAGTGCAGTGGTGTGATCTCTGCTCACTGCAACCTCCGCCTCCTGAGTTCAAGACATGCTCATGCCTCGGCCTCCTGAGTAGCTGGGATTACAGGCATGAACTACCATACCCTGCTAATTTTTGTATTTTTAGTTGAGACGAGGTTTCACTATGTTGGCCAGTCTAGTCTCGAGCTTCTGGTTTGAAGTGATCCATCCTCCTCAGCCTGCCAAAGTGCTGGGGGTACAGGTGTGAGCCACCGTGCCCGGCTCGGGGGTGAATTTTTTGCTATTAAAATAAGCAAAACTTAAGTTTGAGGACAGGTAAAATCAAAATGCACATGCTTTCTAGAACAGAAAGTCCTTAATAAGGATTGCTTTGCTTGAATAAGCCCAATTGCAATGCGAATGCTAAGGCTTATTTTGTTGGCTGTACAGTCACCACGATTTCTGTATCCTGAGATCATGGTCATTTTCTGGACTATCTATTCTGCCTCAATTTCCCCCAAGAGATCTTAGTGCCATAATCATATTGGAGGTTGAGAGGTTAGGCCATTTTTTTCTGGAGCTGTTTCCTGCTGAGTGGGTGTTATTTCTGCCTAGCCTGGGCCTTAAAGTTTCCCCTGTGTGATCTAACAGGGTGTAAACCATGTCATCCATGGAACCAGTGGGCAAGATGTTGGCAGCCAAAGGTTGAAAGCCTCGCAAAACCATCATGCAAACACGGAGTTGCCACAAGCAAGAGAGCAGGAAATCAGTTAACATTTTAAACAAAATTGGAACAAAAGCAAAAGCTGAAAGTATGATAATGATTGATAGTATTAAAGAGAGCAAGGCAGGCAATGGACATTGCTTCCATGTTCCCATGGAAGCTCCTACGGATTCAGCTTTTTCTGCCTGGGTGATGATATTGTTAATATTTTCTTGGACTAAACCAGGCTGATTGATCTCAAAAACAGCATTCTTCTTTTAGATGTAAACATGCTCCTCTTTGCCTGGCTGGGAGAAGATCCCAGGCTCTTTGGTTTTGTCGGACTACAGTGGCCATGGAGTCTAGAAGTTGTTGAAGTCTATTGAGGCCTCTGCTGCTTGTTGGGGACCCACTGAGGTTTTCTGAGATAGTTTCTACTGGATTCCCAAAGCTCCACCTTATGGTGACATTTGTGCTGCAAAGGAATTCTGCATTAAAATGGTGAAAGCAGCAAAAGTTTTAAGTCTTTTCTATTTTTTGCCAATAAGCAAAAGTTGTGTGCAGCTAAGTGGTCAGCAGTCATTGGGTCCATTTATGGATGGAGAAGTTGAATGGTGGTCAAAGTTAGAGCCTGGAAGGCTTCACTAAATGCGCTGAAGTTCTCTGAGAGCCATCAGAGCTGTTGCTTACATTGGATTAGATCATTTATTGAGAAGAGAACAAGCACTCTGATGGTGCTCTCTCCATTTGAGACTTTCAGTAAGGGGAGCAATTTCTCTGGCCCTTCACGGTGTGAAGCTCCACTGTGAGTAACTACAGCTGGGCTGGTCTCTATTGTACCTGGCAAAGGCTGATAGAAAGGAGCATAAGGAGGAGGTGAAACAAGCTTAGATTCTACAGAAGACTCTGACAGTGTGGGGGATGCTGCGGATTCTAAAGAAGGTGTGGGCCCCTGAAGGCCCATGTGTGGAGCTGGTGTTGGGCTGTGGGGTCTGGGGTCCCTTCCCCTTAATAAGAGATGATCTTCTAATGCTTCTGAGGGGCTTTCTGGCTTACTAGGCTTTAGCCCACAGGTGCTGCATAGAGCTGGGTTTTGTTGTCAGGCCATAAAGGCTTGCACATAGGATACTTCAGACCATTTTCCCTGATTTCCACAGAAAAGATCTAGCTGTAGGTGGGTGTTAAAGTTCACAGTCTCATTCTCCAGCCATGTTTTGTCAGCTAATCTGTATGCAGGCTAAATAGTATTACAAAAGAAGATAAGTTTTTTCTTTTCTTTTCTTTTCTTTTTTTTGGCTCATCTAGCCAAAAGCTGTTGCAATTTTTAAATATACATCCCAGGGGTGTTTCAATGACAGTAGAGGAGGCGGCTCCCACGGTGCCAAGAGAATCTTGCAACGTCAGAACATGTACTAAAGTCCAGGAGGCCATGGGCATCACAATGGGACAAGTGGAACCACCAAGGTGTCCAGCGCATCCCCTCGAGATCCCATTAACTGAAGCTCTAGGAGGTCATAGGCATTTGCCATACACCGTCCTAGCTCTCACCAGCGTTGGACATCTCCAGCCTTGCCAAGATGACCCCCGCTTCTGGCTGGGGGGTAGATGTCTGGCTGACAAGCCTTTCCCTAATTTACTGGTTTGCCATTTATGATGTCCAATTTCAACACCTGCAATGCTCAGATTCAAACCCCATGCCCGGGCATCTACCTAACTGTGCGTCTTTTGTTCAGCAAAGAAAACCTGTTGAAGAACAATTTCAAGGAGCTGGGAAATGCATAAACCTGAAGGGACAGGGTTCTCTTAATATTCCACTCAAAACTAAACAAAACAAAATTGTAAACAGAAAACCTGACCAGAAAATAAAGTACAATAGCCACTAGGTGGCGATCGAGTATTGCTGAAGGGACAGCAAACAATAAGCTGAGTCTGAAGTGTGGCCAGAAAGATGTGAAACTAAGCGGCAAAGTAGCCCAAATATGAAATGTTGAGACAAACCCATGTGGTTAGTGTATTTATCAATACCACAGAAGCAGCAGCCAAAAGGAGAGCGCACATATATTCTCTCTCTAGAGAATATAGGTGATTTAAACACGTTTCCCCCAGAACTTTAGTGAAACAGCGCTGGCACAACCAGCGATAGTTAACCAGGTAGTCTGGAACTGCCATAGTATTCACTGCAAGTAAAGGGAAAGTGAAATTAATGAAGAGGACAAACCTCTCTCCGGGCCATGGCACCAGAAATGTTGATGGCTGATGTAACACCTTGGTTCTTATCTTCTTAGTTTGAAAGAATTTAAACAAGAGACACACAGCAAAAGAAGTACAGCATAATTTATTGCACACAAAAAAGAAAAGAATACTTTGAAAATTAAGTGCAGAATAGACGGTACAGTCTGAGAAAGAGATTCCAGGGCAGCCTGCTCATAAGAGTGAGACAGCATTAATTGTTGCTGGAGAAACCCTCCTTCTGGGAGTTTTACATGATTACTCATAAGAAGGTGGAAAGAAGTGTTATAGTAAGCATGCTTTGAGTGGCCCTATGGGTACACACATGCAGTAGCTATATATATTTGTGCATATATTGCATGTCTCATTAGCATGCAATGACATTCCACCCAGGAATGTGTTTTTACTATTAAAATGAGCAAAGGTTCAGTTTAAGGACAGATAAAATCAAAATTCACATGATCTCTAGAAGTAAAAGTCCCTACTGAATATAGAGGGTTTCAAATGACCCCAAGTGCTCCGCATCTTAAAAGCTGCTCCCATAAAGCTGGAGCACTATCTGTTCCTGAGGAATCAGGTCCCATTTTTGTCTCTGAGCCACTGGCAAGCCAGGCCTGACTTGAGATGAGACTATTGATTTCAAGTGTAAAATGCCTAAATAGTCAGCAGCTTCAGGTTGCATTTTTAAGCTTGTCCACTTAAATGGGTTGATGAAAATGTGTCACAAGAGTCACGCCTTGGAAATGGGGTTTTCTCCTTTGCTCTTAGCAGATTTTCTGCAACCCAATAATTAACCTTCCTGATGCCTCGACTTTCACATTCGTGAAAAAGGCGCCACTGAGAGTGACGTTTCCAGGAAGGCACAGCCCTTGTCAGCCCCTGCAGAGCTACGAAGCTGTTCACAAGCAGGCCAGTGGAAGATTTCTCTAAAAAGCGATTGAGCACGCGCTCTGGCTAGAGAAAAAAGAGGGCTGCGTCACAATGGACAGTGTCTTAGACATCAGGACAGTTTCCACAGCAGTTTAGGAAAGAAAGCAGCGCCCTGGGCTGCAGAAGGTGCAATGCTCTGGAAGGAACCCTGGGTGCAGCTGAAAGAGGAACCTGAGAAGCATAGGGCCAATCGGGTGAGGACAACCCGCCCGATTTGGGCGAAGGTAAGGTATCTTCTTAGGGTAATACCCTCCTCAACGCTCAGCCCAGACCTGTCCTCCAGGTCCACTTCTGTACTCACTCTCTGTGGCAAAGAGTCGGCATAGCATAAGAACTCAGCAGTGCTTTGGACACTGGGAAGTCCACACCGCTCTGTCCCTCCCTCCAGGGCTATGCACCCCGGATCCTGGTACATGCTCGGATTATAGTTCTGAAGCCTACAGACAAACAGGCTGAGAGCAGTTAACAGACTACAGCTCCCAGCATATTCGGTGCGGCGTGTACCGCTTTGCCCCTTCTTCCAGGGCTATGCCTCATCCCGGAGACTGGCGCATGCTGGGATTGTAGTCCTGTAGCCCTGTGACCAAAGGGGTGGGAGTGTTTATGAGAATACATCTCCCAGCAAGCGTAGGGAGGCGCACAAAACTCCGCCTCTTCCTCCAGTGACACTCATTGTCCCTGAGACAGGTGCATGCTAAGATTGTAGTCCTGAAGCTCTGCGACCAAAGGGCTGGGAGTGTTTATGAGCATATATCTCCCAGCAAGCCTAGGAAGACGCACACAGCCCCGCCTCTTTTTCCACTGACGCGTACTGTCCCTGACCCCAGTGCATACTGGGATGGTAGTCCTGCAGCCCTGTGACGAAAGTTCTGGAAGTCTTTATGAAACTACATGTCCCAGGAAGCAGAAGGAGGCGTCCACAGCCTAGCCTTTTCCTCCAGTAATGCGCACTGTCCCTGAGCCGGGTGCATGCTGGGATTGTAGTCCTGCAGCCCGGTGATGAAAGGTCTGGGAGTGTTTATTAGACTACATCTCCTACCATGCCCAGCGAGGCGCGCACAACCCTGCCTCTTTCTCCAGTGACGTGCACTTTCTCTGAGCCTGGTGCATGCTAGGATGGTAGCGCTGTTGCACTGTGACCAAAGGACTGTGAGTGTTTATGACACTGCATCTCCCACCAAGCCCAGAGAGGTGTGCAGAGCCTCGCCCCTTCCTCCACTGATTAGCGCACGCTCCCTGAGCTCCATGCATTCTGGGATTGTAGTGCTGCAGTGGGAGTGTTTATGAGAATATATCTCTGAAAAAGCATAGCGAGAAGAGCACAGGTCCACCTCTTCCTCCAGTGACGCGGGCTGTCCCTGAGCACGGTGCTGCTGGAATTGTAGTCCTGAAGCCCTGTGACCAAAGGGCCTGGAGAAATAATGAGACTACATCTCCCAGAAAGCCCAGCAAGGCGCTCCCACCCCTTTCTCTTCCTCTAGTGAGGTGGACTGTCCCGGTGCCCAGTGCATGCTGGAATTGTAGTCCTACAGCGATGTGATGAAAGGGCTAGGAGTGTTTATAAGACTACCTCTCCCAGCAAGCACAGGGAGGCGCGCACAGACCTGCCTCTTCCTCCACTGACTTGCACACTCTCCCTGAGCCTGATGTATGCTGAAATTGTACTTGCTGCAGCCTTGTGGCCAAAGGACTGCGGTGGTTATGGGACTGCATCTCCCAGCAAGCCCAGCGAGGCACGCACAGCTCCACGTCTTCCTCCAGTGACACACACTGTCCCTGAACTCACTGCATGCTGGGATTGTAGTCCTGCAGCCCTGTGACCAAAGGGCCAAGAGTGTTTATGAGACTACATCTGCCAGAAAACCTGGCGAGACAAATAAAGCCCCACAGCTTTTCCCAGTGACGCATACTGTTTTTGATCCCAATACATACTGGGATTGTAGTCCTGCAGCCCCGCAACAGAAGGTCTAAGAGTCTTTATGAAACTACATCTCCCAGCAAGCGCAGCGAGGTGCGCACACCCTTCCCCACATTCTCCAGTGAAGGGGAATGTCCGTGAGCCCCAAGCATGCTGGGATTGTAGTCTTATAGCACTGTGAGCAAAGGGCAGGGAGAGGCAAGTAGACTACATCTCCCAGAAAACCGAGCGAGATGCACACAGCCCTGCATCTTTTCCCAGTGACGCAACCTTTTTTTATCCCGATGCATTCTGGGATTGTAGTCCTGCAGTCCTGTGACAAAAGGTCTGAGAGTCTTTATGGAACTACATCTCCCAGCAAGCGCAGCGAGGTGTGCAAACCTTCCCCTCATTCTCCAGTGACGCGGACTGTCCGTGAGCCCCAAGGATGCTGGGATTGTAGTCTTATAGCACTGTGACCAAAGGGCAGGGAGAGGCCATGAGACTACATCTCCCTGGAAGCCCAACAAGGTGCACACTGCCCTGCCTCTTTCTCCTTAGACTAGCGCACTGTCACTGAGCTGGATGCATGCTAGGAATGTAGTCCTGCAGCCCTGTGAGCAAAGAGCTGGGAGTGTTTATGAGCATACATCTCCCAGTACTCCCAGGAGGTGCACACAGCCCTCCCTCTTCCTGCAGTGACCAGCGTACTGTCCCTGAGCTGGGTGCATGCTGGGATTGCAGTCCTGCGCTCTATGACCAAAGGGCTAGGAGTGTTAATGAGACTACATCTCCCAAAAAAGCATAGCGAGAAGCGCACAGCCCTCCCTCTTCCTCCAGTGACGTGCGCTGTCCCTGAGCCCAGTGCACGCTGGGGCTGGAAATCTAGTCCTTCAGCCCTGTGACGAAAGGGATGGAAAGGTTTATGAGAATACATCTCCCAGCAAGCCCAGCGAGTAGAAAATAACCCCGCCTTTTCCTCCAGGGACGCGCAATTTCCTTGAGCCCGGGGCTGGCTGGGATTGTAGTCCTGCAGCCCTGCGACCAAAGGGTTGGGAGTGCTTATGATAATACATATCCCACCAAGCCCAGCAAACCGTGGACAATCCTGCCTCATCCTCCAGTAACGCGCAGTATCCTTGATCTTGGTGCATACTGGGATTGTAGTTCTGCAGCCCTATAATAAAAGGTCTGGGTGACTTTATGAAACTACATCTCCCGGCAAGCCAAAGGAGGCGCCAAAAGCTTTGCCTCTTCGTCCAGGCACACGCACTATCCTTGATCCTGGTGCATGATGGGAATGTAGTCCTGCAGCCCTGTGACCAAAGGGCTGGGAGTGTTTATGAGACCGCATCTCTCAGCAAGCAAAGCAAGGCCTGCATAGCCCCGCCTTTTCCTCCAGTGACGCGCACTGTTCACTAAGGAGTGTTCATGAGATAACATTTTCCAGCAAGCCCAGCGAGTCATGCACAGCCATACCTCTTCCTCTAGTGACGTGCACTGTCCCTGATTCCGTTGTCTGCTGGGATTGTGGTGCTGCAGCCCTGTGACCAAGGGGCTGGGAGTCTCTATAAGACTACATCTCCCAGCAAGCCCAAGAGGTGCTCACAGCCATGCACACCCCTCCCGCCCCACTTTTCCTTCAGTGCCGCGCACTGTTCCATGAACTTGGTGCATGCTGGAATTGTCCTGTTGCGGAGTTCACGAGGACGAGAGAGACCTGGGGTTGAAACAGGAGAATCTTTATTAAGTGCACTCAGGACCAGCTGACTCATGTCAAAAAGACTGGGCTTGGAACAGACAGCACCTGACTTTTATACATACTTCACAAAAGGGGTGGGCTAGCTTGAAGCAAGCTTACAGTGTCATGAAAGCGGAATACAGAGACGGGAAAAAGACAGGATTGCACATGACGGTTGCCAAGCAACACACATGTCCATTATCTAAGTTTCCTAGGGCATGGGCTTATCCTATAACCCTCACTATGGTGCCCAAACAGCTGCAGTTCAGCATACCCAGGCTTCTCATGACTTTCATTGTACTTCTTAGATAAAACAGAATACTTGAAGTCAGTAGTTACAGAGAACAAGAATCTATAAACTCATTCCATAAAACAAAGGAAATTTGTTTTTCTTTTCCCTGTGTTGGGGGAGTGTTGGGAGAGCCTCCAGAGCACATTAGATAATATTATCAAGACTTTTCCTGGGTCTGGGCTGTGCCTATTGCTGCCTCTGGGACAAGTCAGCCTAATACAAGAAAACTTATTTCAGTTTCCTTCCTTACCCCCGCAGCCCTGTGACTAAAGGACTGGGAGTGCACAGTTACACATGTTCACTTGTCATGAGATTGTTTTCCTTTACCCCCATGAGAATACTTATAATAGCTTCTTTCAAATCTTATCTACTGATTAGAGCATCTTGCACTTCTTGAGAATAGGTTCTATTGTCTGCTTTTTATCTTGTGAATCGATTACATTTTCATGCTTCTTCACGCATCTCATGAATTTTTAAAGTGTGTAATAGGAACTACAGGGACTCTGGATTCTGTTGTATTTCTTTGAAAATTATTAATTTAATAGGGAGTTAATTTGAATAGATTCAAACACCAATCCTTATCTCTTCTACAGTGGCATAGCTAAAATCTTCATTCAGTTCTTCTAAACAGTGTGCATTTCTATATAGCAAAATATAGTATTTTACTAAGCTTTATTATAGTTATCTGTGAAATAGTTATTCAACAAACTAGTCGACTTCATTATTACTGGAAGCCAGAACCTCAGTTGTGTTCACTTTTTGGATTTTATATAAGTGAAATTATATAATATGTATACTTTTATATCTACTTTCTTCTACGCAACTTTGTATTTATGATATTAATTCATTCTATTGCAGATAGCTATAGTTTGCTTATTTAAAAAATATTTTTTTACATTGTGGTAAAATGTATATAAAATTAACCATTTTAGCTACTCTAAGTGTGCAGCTGAGAAAAATTAACTACACTCACATTGTTTTGCAACTATTATTCCCATTCATAGGGACCTTCTTTCAACTTCCAAAACCAAAATTCAATGCACATTAAATAAAAGCTCCCTGTTACTCCCCCTCCAGCTCCTAGGAACCACTCTTCTACTTGGGTTGCCAGAATTTAACTACTCTAAGTATCTCATAAGTAGAATGATACAGTATTTGTCCTTCTATGACTGGCTCATGTCATTTTGCACAATGTCCTTAAGGTTCATGCATGACGTACTATGCGTCAGAATTTCCTTATTTTACATAACTGAACAATATTCCAATGTATGTATAAATCACATTTTATCTATTTATTCATTGATGATAATTCAGACAACACGGGTAATTCAAAAACCTTTTGGGTGATGTGAGTAATGCTGCTGTGAACCTAGGTGTACGTGTATTATTTTGTGTCTTTGCTTTCACATCTTTTGCTACATACTCAGATGTGAAATTGCGGGATCATATGGCGATTTTATGTGTAAATTTTTTAGTTACTATGCTGTTATTTTATAGCAGCTGCAGCATTTTACATTTCCACCAACAGTGTACAAGGGTTCTAATTGCTCCACGTCCTCACCAATTCACAAGTGTTGTTTTGATTTTCTGTTTTGTTTTCTTTTGGTAGTAGCTATGCTGATGAGTGTTAAGTGATATATCATTTGGGGTTATATTTGCATTTTACTAATGATTAGTTTTGTTGAGTACCTTTTCATGGACTTATTAGCCACTTCACATAATTTTTAGAGAAATGTCTGTTTAAGTATTTTGCTCATATTTTAAACAAGTAGATTGTTTTATTATTGCTGAATTGTTCTTTGTATATTCTGGATAGAGTCCTATTTATCTATTTTTCTTTAGTTCCTTGTGTTTTTGGTGTCCTGTTAAAAAAAAAATCACTGCCAAATCCAGTGCTATGACATGTTTTACCTACATTTTATACTAAGAATTTTGTAGTTTTAGCTCTTACATTTAGGTTTTTGATACCGTTAGTTAATTTTTTCTTATGGTATAAGTTAAGGGCCCAGCTTCACTCTTTCACATGTGGGTACCCAATTTCCCCAGCACTAATTGTTGTAAAGGCAGTTCATTTCCCATAAAAATCATTTGACCATATATAGGAGGGTTTATTTATATTGGCTTTCTATATTACTCCATTAGTCTATTTGTAGCATCCTATTTTGGAATTTTGTAGGAAGTTTTGAAATCGTTAAATGTGATGTCTATAACTTTGGTTTTTTTTTCAAAATTATTTTTGCAATTTAGGGTCCCTTGAGATTCCCCATAAACTTAAAAATTGATTTTTTTATATCTACACAAAAGTAATTGGCATTTTATTTCTTGGTTACTTCCTAAGTATTTTATTCTTTTGATGCTATTGTAAATTAAATTGTTTTCGCAGTTTTCTTCTCAGATTATTCATATTACTACATAAAATACAGTTTATTTTTCAATGTTGATTTTGTATGCTACTACTCTGCTGAATTTATTAGTTTTAATATTTTGTGTGTGGAATCTTTAAAATTTTCTACATAAAAGAACATATTTTCTGTACAAACTTTGATGCAGTTTATTTCATTGTCTTTTTTAATTTCTCTGAATGAAACTTGTAATACTCTGTTGAATAAAAGTGGCTGGCAAGAGCAGACATTCTGTCTGTCTTCTGAGCTTAGAGGAAAGAATTTTGGTCTTTTCCTCTAGAACATGTTGTTTGCTGTGGGTTTTTATATGTGAATTTTACAAAGATGGTTTTCTTTTATTTGTAATTTATTGTGTTTTATTATAAAATATTTTGAATTTTGTAAAATACATTTTCTGTAATAATGAGATAACGTTTTCTAAAAATTTTGTTAATGTGGCATATGCATTGATTAATTTTCATATGTTAAAACTTTTATTAAGAAAGGCTAGTTAAGTGAACCAGTGAGACTGGAAAAAGAATAAAGAAATCTATACTGGTTGTGATCAATTAGTTGTAAACACCACTGCACTGAAACCAGCCAAATGCTAAAACTTCCTTGCATTCCAATAATAAATTCCCCTTGGTCGTGGGGTGTAATCTTGCTAGTATACTGCTGAATGTATTTAGCTAGGGTGTTGCTGAGTAGTTTTGCATCCGTGTTCATAAGGGATATTAGTCTATGGGTTTTTGTAGTCTCTTTGTCTGGCTTTAGTATGAGCTAATGCTGGCACCATGGAATAAGTTTGGAACTGCTCTCTTCGGTTTTTTGGTAGACTTTGGAAAGGATTTTTGTTCTTTAAATGCTTGATCTAAATCACTATTGAAGCCAACAAAACAAGGGCTTTTCTTCATGAAGAGGTGTTTAATTACTGATTCCATTTCCTTAGTAGTTGTTTATCTATTCAGATTTTGTATTTCTTTGTAATCAAGTCTTGTATAACTAGGAATCTGCCCACTTTATCTAGGTTTTCCAATTTATCATCCTATCATAGTTCACAGTACACTTTTTTAAACATTTTATTTCTTCAAATTAGTAGTAATGTCCCACTTTCATTTCTCATTTTAGTATGTGAACATGCTGTTAATTTTTTGTGTGTGTAGCTGAATGTTTGCCAATTGTTAATTTTTTGAAGAACTGAGAATGAACTTTTGGTTTTTTGGAATTCTGTTGTTTGTATAATCTCTATTGCATTTATCTCTGCTAAAATTTTTAATATTTTCCTCTTTCTCTTTGCTTTGCATCTAATTTGGTGTTTTTTTCTAATTTGCTAGCTGGTAAAGTTATTATTTATTTGAAATCTTTGTTCTTTTTAAATGTATTTTAGCTGCAAACTTTTCATCTTAGCACTGTTTTTGCTGTTTCCCATAACTTTTGATATGTTTTGTTTTCATTTCTCTTCCTCTGTAAGTATGTTCGTACTTCCTCTGTGATTTCTTCCTTTACTTATTGGTTGTTTAATTTATACAATTTTGTAAACTTTCTAGCGTTTCATCTGTTATTGATTTAATTTGAGATCTACTATACAGCCCATCCTGGAGAATTCCCCATGTGCATTTGAGAAGAGTGTGTACTCTCTTTTGTTGGATGCAGTATATTGTATATATCTCTTAGATCAATTTGGTTCATTGAGTCAGTCAAGTCCTCTATTTCCTAATTTATCATCTATCTCATTTTTCTATTCATTACTCAGAGTGGAGTATTAACATCTTCAACTATTATTTTAGACCTGCCTATTTGTCCCTTTAATTCTGTCAACTTATGCTTTCTATATCTAAATGTTTTATTATTAGGTATGTAAGTGTTTAAACTATTTCTATCTTCTTGCCAAATGGACATTCTATGACTATATAATGTCTTATTGTCTCTTGTAGCTTTTTAAGTCTATTTTGTCTGCTGTTAATATAGTCATCCCCAGTCTCTTTTTCACACTATTGGTATAAAATAATTATATTCTCCCTTTTTTTTTTTAATAACCCTGAAGTCCTGCGGAAAGCTAACAGCAGCATTGCTTAATTTAAAAAGCGGAGAAATCTTAAATCAATAGCTTACTGTTTGTAAAAGCATTTAAATGGAAATGAACTACCCAGTCCACCAGGAACAAAGGATATCAGTTGGGTCTAAGAATAATCATGCCGAAAAGCTCGAGGAGGAAAAGCTGCTGGGAATGAGGACTGTGATAATGGTCTTCGGGATCAAGAAGGAAATGGGGAAATGGGGATGCTCAGGGTCAGGTACATGCTTAGCCAAAGGCCCAGAAAACCCTAAGCTCTCACCTCTGTATTTTAAACTCTGCACAAGTAGAAAGTAGAGGCACAAGGAGAGTTGTAACTTTATGCTGATTGGTAAAGGCATGCTCCAACACACATACATAGGTCCCAGGTGAAAAAATCAGAGATTTATTTTTAGTGAGGGTTACAAAATCTGGAGTCTTACTTTCCAATTAAGGTTTAGTGAAAATATTTGGGGAGAATTGCATTGATCAATTCATCCTGAGGTCAAGAAAATCTTGATTCTGACATTTGGAGCCTCCAGTAAAGGATTAGCCTCCACCTAGAGGTGTTCTTTGGCCTTTTGGACTCAGAGCCATCTTGACACTACTACTGGTTACGCTGATTTGAAAGTCAGCTAAGAGCTAGCCACAGAACTCCTGACAAACTAAGTTTGACCTATAGAGGGCTAGGGCATCCCCAGCTGGTTGAAATTTTGTGCCTCCTTCTATCGTCTGAAGCAAGGCTGCTGTCTCTGTTGGGCCCCGATTGACTGAGCATTTCCTGTATGACTGCTCCTGTTTCATAGATGAGTCAGGGAAGCTGAAACCTCATGATGTCCACTGGCCTGCTGTGGCTGTTTAACCTGTGCCAGCCATACAGAACCTGAAATGAGTGGTTGCTCCTCTCAGTGGTCAGAACTTAGGGTTTGGGGTAATTGCCCATATTCTATCTGTTTGGTTATCTACAATGGAAACCGTAGGCTGTCTGAATGTCTTTTGCGCTGCAAACCGGAAACAATCTCAGATGCTGATCTAACTTGGTCACTCATCTGGAACTCCATGGTAAGTGTTTGTTTTCTAGAGAGTAACCACAATCAAGCTGCAGATTGAACCTAAATCTGTGTCTAACGCAGAGTCTAATACTGCAAGCCAGACTTGGGGTTGCTGGTGAAAGTTGACCTATTTGTCTCATGGTTGAACAATTCCTAGACCATACCTAGTAGAATAGCCAGAAGTGGACTTTTAGCCCACTTCTTGAGATATCAGTCACCACTGTTGACATCTTCAGCATAATAGTCATCTGACTCCAGCCATACCATATGTCCCTTGAAGCTAATCTGTCCCACCTTTTAGGCTTTTGAGACCAATTGAGCTCTGACTTTTTGGCATTTATCACCACACTAAAACCGGCCAACTCTATGATGGTCCCTCCTTTTCCACACATTGATTAGATGATTTCTTGATTAGGTATGCTTTTCTCTAAAAGGGGATTATCTGTTCCTGACTGCCTCCAAGATAAGGATGAAATGGTTGGGGGATCTAGGAATCTATTTCTCAGATTTGGAATTTCATGCTAATAATTCCTGGGTGAAATGTGTCTTTCTTTCCCATAACTGCAATTCTAGGCCATCCTGGCTTGTGTACCCTCTGAGTTGCATCCCAGCCTAGTAGCAGTTATGGGACTCCAACTTAGTTCTGGTTAAGTTTTAGGTAAATATTCTTGTCTCTATTTTACCTGGCTCTACTAGATACAATGTCTAGAAAAAAGTAGAGGGCGACTAGAACAAAGGTGAGATTATAGGTACCGGAATGAGACACACTGAATCTGTGGAGGTAGAGGGAGAACAACCTGGAACCTGGGGAATGAACAACTTAGACCTTGGAAGCTATGGGAAATGGTGGGACATTAACAACTTTTTTTCTTTCTGAATAACCCCTTGTGCGGCCCACAAAAGAGTCTGGGAATACTATTAGTTTGACCAGACGGTAAGGCAGAGGCTGTGGATTCAGCTCCTTTTGGTCCCCCACATTACTCTTAAGAATCCTATGAGACTATTCTATCTCTCTGTGATGTAGGCATAAAACTCTAGTGGACAGTGTGCATTCTCTGTGCCCAAGGTTCAAGGACACAGTTTTTCAGATGATGGACAACCATTGATTTTTCCTGAAGATACTTAGTACCCTGTGGCTCAGCTTAAGCGGGACTCCAAGCAACATTGATTACATTTTCTTCTTCCTCTATGAACTGGGATTTCTCCTTCTGTTTTTCTACTACCTAGAGATGAATCTGTATTTGTCAATATTTAGGTAAATCAGAGACATAAATCAGGTAAGGAACCCCAGACACAGCTTCTAGCATAGCTGGACTCTTGCCTATTTCTCTTCTCACTTTATAACATCAATTATATTGGCACAGAGAGATACCTTAGGTGGTGTCTTTCAGGAGCAATTAGAGACGCATACTTCTAGAGAAGCTGGTAGGACAGGGCAGGAGGGCCAGTGAGGACCAAAGCTTCTGTCCAAATTTTTGAGCCTACCTGTGTGTGCCAGATGAATCCAGGAAAGATCCCAGATCCCTGGAAGGAATTATTAAGAGAGGATCCATTAGATTAGAACGCTAGGGTGGGTGTTCATCCGTCACCTTCTGAGTCAGATTTTCAGGGTTAAGTCTGTGGCAGGGCTGCAGAGAATTGCTCGCCTGGGAAAGCCTCTGATCATGTGCAACATAGGTGGCTCCAGCACAGGCAGAAGTCCTCTATTTGAGGAACATCATACGTGTGTGGATGTGCCTGTGCTCTTCCTCAGCAGACCACCATTGGCTGAATGATTCTTTGAGAATTACACATAAAGAGCCCTATATTATTTGGAATTTAGTAAATTTTGGAACAGAAACAAACAACACTATCTACTTTCAAATTGAATAACAGCATGAGCAACTTCCAGGAAAATGTCACAGGAGGAAACTCCGGGGCCTTGCTCATCCCCGGAAACCTTGAACATCCTGATACAAGCTCTAGGGTTAAACTTATCAACACTTAGTTTTTTAGCATACAGATTTTTATTTATAAAAAAATATTTTCTTTGGACCTTTATTTTGTTATATGCCATGAAGAATAAATCATTTATTTCCTTTGTGATAAGAACATCACATTTTTACACCTCAAGTATTAATGATGCCATCCTCCATGTAGTTTTTGTTGCTAAGGCCTGAATGTTTATGTCCCCTTTCAAATTCCTATGTGGATAATTTTAGGCATGTGGCCTTTGGGGAAGTGGTGAAGCCAAGAGTTCTTCATCTTCATGAATGGAATCAGTGCTCTTTCAAAGGAAGTTGAAGGGAATGCCCTTGTCCCGTGTGAAAGATGGTACCATCTATGGGGAACAGGGCTCTCACCATATACTAAATTTGCTGCTGCCTTGATCTTGCACTTTCCAGCCTCCATAACTGTGAAAAATACATTTCTGTTAATTATCCTTTACCCAGTCTAAGGTATTTTGTTATAGCAGCCTAGATGCACTATGACACTTTCTTAGGCACTTTGGTTTATTTCTGAATTTTTAGTTTCAGTGACTTATGAGTTTTTTAATCAATCAAGATTTTTCACAGGGCTTGCCAGTCTTGTTTTTTTTTTTTTTTTTTTTGGAGTTTTCTTGTCTATTGTTATTTGTGTTTTCATCTATGTAATATTTTATAGTAACGTGTACTTCCAATATTTAATGGTATCTGTATAGGAACAAAATTGAATTTATAAATAAACTTAAGGACAACTGATGTTGATAACATTGAGTTTTTCTGCCTAAGAATATGATACAAACTGTCTATTTGCTTATGTCTACATTCATATATTTCATAAACTTTCTATGTTTTTCTCATATTCTGTACACATTTTTGTAATATTTATTCCAGTTTATTTTATTCTGCTGAAAAGTAATTTGAGACACAATGAAATTGTAAAGTGTTTATTTGAGTAACAGCAATTGATTAAATTGTAAAATACCAGACCAAAAGATATTTAGTGCTTCACTGACAGTGTAAGAAGCAAATATCTATTGGAAAAATGTAGAAACAAAGAAATCATTTGATTGGTGGTATCACAACTTTTTTTATTGTTTTTTGTTTGTCTGTTTACCTTGTTGGACAGTTTCTATTTATATAAGGTTGTTGGCTACTCCTGATTGGTTGAGCTTCATTTCTCTTTTTCAAATAGGCAGCTACAAGAAATAATTTAAGTTTTGCTTGTATTTGCAAATCAAGCAAGGTTGAGATCACTTATGAGACCTAACTAATTTTGTCTGCTCAGAGATTATTGAGAGATGATCCCCATTTTAATTTTCTTTAACAAATTTTCTGTACTTTTATTTTCCATCCAAACTGTAAGTTATAAATTATTATTTTTGTACATAGGTAGGCCCATGTTGTGTATGCTTTGAAGACATGTCCTGCTTTCAAACTCGTTTGTATTATGTTATTATTGAATTTGCCCCATTTATTGGAATTATAAACTGCAATGCCCCAACTACAAGAGGTATGAGTTCTGAGGAGATCGCAGTAAAGATGAATCAGAAGTGAAAACAGTTCTCCAACCCACACATGCAGTAAAAACAAATTTCACATGGATACAATGAGTAATTATCTAAAATTTAAAATACCCTGAAAACATTAATGTTTATCTCGTTACTACGTAATATGGAAATCATAAGACAAAAAAACCCAAAGACTTATTTTTTAAATAGAAATGAAGCTTTTAATATGATGAAATGGTCCATAATTTAAATGTAAAAAGCCAATAGGAAATATATGAAATAAAATAAAATTATATGTAAAAGTGACAATACCTGTATTAGATTTAACAATATCTTACAATAAAATAAGTTGAAACCTACAAAATAGAAGAAACTTTAAAATTAGGCAAATATTATGAGCCAGGTGAAGAATAAATACATATGTCGATAAGCATTTAATGTATTTTGTCTTAGATTTTATACGAAATAATAAAAAGTAAACAAACCAATAGCATGGTAGTTTCACCCTGATTGATTCAAACTGAAAAAATATTACTATTTCTCCATTAGAAGTTGGATTTATGGATTGGCCTCATGCTGCATTCAAGGCACTTTGGCCAGGACCCAACACTCATTGCCAAGAGTCAGCAGGCTAGAAGTTTGCTTTTAAGATGTTCCCCGGCCTGCGACCAAGACACTTTATCCTGACTACTTCTTCAACTCTGACATAGGTTTTCCTGATATAAATGCAAACCCAGCTCTCTACCTACCAAGCATCTACGTGGCTAGAGCTGCAAATTGAGCATTTAGGCACTAGGCAAGAGGTCTTCCCAGGTTTCCAAGCAGACTTTCTAGAATTTCCCACAAATACTGACACTGTCTTTTTCAGACCCCATCTCCCAAAGAGAATCAGAGAGGCGGTCTGGAAGCCATTTAGAATCTCCAGGCTCCAACCTAGTAACAATGGACTTGGCTATAAAGAGGCAACCTACTGACCTCAAAGACACCAGCTCAGATTCTGGGCATTGAATTCCTGCCTCCTCATGAAAGATCTCATCTGAGTCATATCAAAGCCCATACTCTTCTTCAACGTTCACCTTCCAGACACGTTCCAAAACAGCCCCTCAGAATTGTCTTGAGATAAACAAAAGGTGATGAAGCTCCAGGTTTGGAATGCCTGCCTCATTCCTCCCTCCTGAAAAGTCTACACCTGCTGGTTAGAACTCTCACACCTTAGGGAGCCCGGCCTCTCAGAGCACGTCCTCTAACAGGACCTCCCGGCCTTTTCCTCCATGGAGGAGAGTGCCCAGGAATAACAGGGAATACATGGCCTCCACTCTCACGTGACTTGATTGACTGATGAACTGATGTCTGAGGATGCAAAATATGCAGGGAACAGCCTGGGTTTTTGAATCCCTGTTTCCCCAGCTATGATGCCTGTGCAAATGGAGGGAGAATCCCCAAGCATTATTGGGTGGTAGACAGACACTGCCTAATAAAATTAAGTAAATGTAAGGTGACTTGAAGGGGAATTTGTCATATGTCATATACAAAATTTTAGTTAGTGAACTTTATTTAAAAACAGTCACAATTTGTAAGGGCAATAAAATATAATTTTAATAGGAAGCTATGAAAATTATCGGCACTTGCTATGTAAATGACTGAGTTTGGGATAACTAACTGAAGGTCATGAGCTTGATATCTGCTACTTAATTTCCTAAGACATTTATTTGGAAGTGATTGTCATTTTTGCTCTCACTATATGAAAATTTTTGCTTGCAAAGGGCATTTTTATGAAAGAAAAAGTAGAAATTTTGCCAATTTCGGTTATTAAAACAATAAAATTCATTGGTTTGTTATTCTTAACCAAATGTTCCTAAAGATGGCACATAGTACCCATGCTTTGATCGTTTTTTTTTTTCCCACCTTAGGTCAACTGCTTTTCATTTTGTTCATCAAACTGTATTTACTGAAGATAGACACTGCAGTTGTCATATACCTTATGGATTTGTACTTTGTTAGAAATATGAATTCTCAGGCTGAGTATATTGGCTCACCCCTGTAATCCCAGCACTTTGCGAAGCTGAAGCAGGTGGATCACCTGAGGTCAGGAGTTCAAGACCAGCCTGGCCAACACGGTGAAACACCATCTCTCTACTATTTACAGTTCACATCGTACCTTGCAATGAGTATACATTTTATCCAAAAAGCCTAAAAAACAATGAAATTGGGGGTGGGGGCATGGATGGAAGTATAGCTAAAACAAAAATGACACATGACTAGTAGCTGTTAAAACTTGGTGACTGGTCTGTTATACTTTTTTTGTATTTTGTATAGTTTTTAACGTTGTGTAATAAAACACTTGTACAAAATGACAAAGTTTATCTGCACTTAGCTCTTAAGATCTTGTTTACCCTTGGGAAGGAGAAAGTGTCAAGGCATGAACAAATCTGATTCTTAGATACACAAGTGTACTTATTTAGTAATAATTCATCAAGCATTCCATAAATGTTTTGTGCCTGTATTGTTGTATGCATGTTATACATCAATAAAAAATTTTTTATTCTTCCAGCTATGGATTGGGTATGAACATGACAGTTACATAAGAGTTCCAACACCTGACAATCTGCTTCAGTCCAAGGAGAGTTCCCTCCCTCTTGTTCCCCCTACAACTCATGGTACTAAGAAGTGGTGAGGGACTGCCCAGATGAATTGACAAGAGAGGTCTGGCATGGAGGAGCCTGTCCTGGGCTGCCCTGTTATTTGTAGGTGCACCCCGCCAGTAGCTAGGGGCATCAGTGATGAGGGCTGAGTTGACATCTGTGTTTTCAGATAAGGCTTTTACATTGAGCCTTTGTAAGGCCAAAACTCAAAAATATCAGGACACAATAAAAGAACATCTCCCTCTCTTGAGCATCTGTCACTAACGAGTTGGATACAGAGCTGTCTCAAGAATGTGGGTTCCTGGTTTCTTAACTGCTGTTGGGTTCTGTCACAAATAAAGTGTGTTAAACTCTTCAAAGTTCCATCTCCTGGGCTCTTTCTTTCTATAGGACCTACCCAAAGGCCTCTCTATGCTACTGATTGCTCAGTCTCCTCTTCCATATCAACTCTTTATTTGTACACAATTATGCAAACACAACTTCCCCTTAATTTCCTGGAAAGACCTTAATGCAGCCTGGGTTCCAGGAAAGAAGAGACAGCTGGAACATAACCTTGTTTTTCTTACCATCTCTGGGAACCAATAAAAGTCACTGTGTATTCGAGGCTTCCCCAACCTCCTAGCATGCACAGTGGGGATGATGCTAACATCTACTTCCTAGGGAATATATCAGGTGTATATAAGATAAAACATAAAAATCATGATGTGGTGTCACCTGTAGATAATGAACACATTTAGAGATGGAAGCATTAGGAGAATAGGTGGGAGGTAGCATGGGCCACAACTCAAACAGTCCTGGGGTCTGCCAGGGTGATCTTGGGAATGTCACTTCTCCACTGCGACTTTTTCGTTCTGCTCCAGTATGAAGTTGAAATTAAATGTAGATACTGTCCTCTGGCATTCATATAGTTTAGCCGTGTGTCCCACCCAAACCTCATTTTGTATTATAACCCCCAGGTGTTAAGGGAGAAACCTGAGGGGAGATGATTGGATTATGGGGATGGGTTTTCCTCATGCTGCTCTTGTGATAGTGAGTTCTCACGAGATCCGATGGTTTCACAAGCATCTGGTGTATCCCCTGCTCTCACTCACTTCACTTGTCAGCAACTGTAATTGGAAGGTTTCTGAGCCCCACCCCCCTACACCATTATGCGGAACTGTGAGTCAATTAAACTTCTTTTCTTTATAAATTACCCAGTCTCAGGTACTTCATCATTGCAGTATGAGTACTGACTAATACAGGCATTCAACTTCCTAGTGCTTTCTCTTTACATTTAAAATCATATCCATGTGCCTTATCTCGCCTTTGTCAGGGGAAGTCTTCACAAAGTCTCCCAGTACTGCGTGGTTAGTGACTCAGTTTTTTTACTCAATAAAATGGCCTACTGCCTGATGCCAGTAGTATGGCACTTGGGTTTTGAGGAAAATATCATCTTGTAGGTTGTCCAACAAGGAGATAGGAGTCCAGCTCAAATTTGTTTTCTTATACTGGCTTTAAGGCAGTGATTAGAAAAGGCCTAAGAGGTGGGTTCTGTAGGGGATTACTGGAAGGAAAGGAGGAATATGGAAAGTGATGAGACATGCACAGTCATCTCTTCTTGCCTCTGCACAAGTCATATGCAAATTCAGGGAGAGTTAGTATGAAACCCGCAATGGAAATTTGGGCTCTAATGTCAGCGAACTGATTCTTCATGGACTTCATTTGACCATACTGGTTCCTACCAATTTCAGCCAACGTTTAAAAATCTTATAAGCAGAGAAAATTTTAGTGTTTCAACAAGCCCTTTCCTAGCTTTCATTCTGAAAATCCATTTTTAAGTCATTTTTTAACAGTGTAGGGGTACAAATTCAGCTTCTGTCTAATGAAATACAGAAAAGAATATCACCTTTGTATTAGTTCAGGCTGCTATGCCAAAGAGCCATAAATAGGCAGCTTATAGAAAACAGGACTTAATTTCTCATACTTCCAGAGGTTCGAAATTTGAGATCAGGGTGTCAGCATGGTTGAGCTCTGGTGATGACTTGCTTCTGAATTTCAGACTGCACACTTCAGGATTTATCCTCATTTTGCAGAGGGAGGATGAGAGCCCTCTGCGGTTTCTTGTATAAAGCCAGTAATCTCTATTATGAGGGTCCCACCCTCAGGAGTTAATTACATCCTACCTCCTTATAGCATTACACCGGGGGTTACAATTTTAACACAAATACAGGAGAAAATTTATTGTAACTCTCAAGTTTTTTTTCTTTGTTTGTTTGTTTTTTGTTGTTGTTGTTTTGAGACACAGTTTCGCTCTTGTATCCCAGGCTGGAGTGCAGTGGCGTGATCTCGGCTTGCTGCAACCTTCATCTCTCAGGTTCAAGTGATTCTCTTGCCACAGTCTCCCAAGTAGCTGGGATTACAGGCATGCGCCACCACACCTGGCTTATTTTGTAGTTTTAGAAGAGACGGTGGTTTCATCATGTTGGCCAGGCTGGTTTCAAACCCCTGACCTCAGGTGATCCACCCGTCTCAGCATCCCAAAGTGCTGGGATTACAGGCGTGAGCCACCGCACCCTGCCAAGATTTTTTTAAAGCTCTCATTTTTCTCCTACTGGGTTTTCCTGTTTGCTCCCTCGATCTTTCTCTCTCTGTCTCTTTTTGTGTACATCTTTTTGTCTAATTCTCTCTCTCTCTATTGTATTCCTCAAACACAGGAAGCAATCTCCAATGTTATGAGATGCTCCACGTAGAGACCCACGTAACAAAGAGCTGAGGGAGTGCTTAGATCAGTAGAGAGAAGGAAAGTCAGGCTCTCCGTCCACACTAAACCCTGCCAATTTTCACATGAGTCAGCTTAAAGGCTGATGCTTTCCCAGTCCAGATTCAGTTAAGAACACAGCCCCAATCTCATAAAAGACCTGAAGGCAGAGGAAGCCAGCGAAACTGTGTCCAGATTCTGGTCCACACAAATTATGAGATATTATATGCTGTTGAAAAGCGCTGAGTTCTAGGGCAATGTTGTCAGAAAGGAGCAGATATCTAACCTCATCCCCGAGGTCCTAGGATTCCCCATCCCTCTGCTTATCTCTTCCTCAGGCTGTCTGCAGCCAAACTAGTCCCTTTCTAACCTCTGCCAAACTCACACCTATGAGTCTCTTCACTAAGAGTGGCTTCTCCCTGACACATACTTGTGCAGATGCCTCCCTGTTGTCATCCTCTTCATGGATTAAAAGTCACCTCAGAGAGGCCTTAGGTCCTCCCATGCAATAATTTTCCAGCTTTTCTTCTCAACATTCTACTTTATATTATAGTCCTTGCTCTTTTCTTTCACATATACTTGCTTCAGTGCTTTTGTCCAGCTGTCCTCAGACTGTTTGGTCTTGGGTTGGGGGGTGCAGGCATGATGTAATAATTTGCTGTACCACGTGTTGGACCCACCAGGGTAGCTGGCAAAGGGTGAGTGCAAGGGAAAAAAGACTAGCTAAGTGATTATATGGGGGATCTCTAATATCCCTTCCTCTTTTGACCACCTGATAATGTGGAGATCATTGATAACAGCATGAGATGTGTGACTCTTTCTTGTTCCAGCTGCTCCAGCAACGCTCAGTGGGCACCAGAAACACAGCAGGCTGTAACCACCTCCAGGCCATCACTAACTCTACAGCCCCATGCAGGAGCGCTATGGAACAAATCAGGTACCTTTATTTTTGTGTCCTCAAGACACTGGTTCTTTAAATTCCTAGAGGACAAAGTAGCAGGATATGAAGGCTCCAAGTAAAATGAGTGACCTTGGAATCTCCCTTTGCCAGACTTTTGCCTCTACCTTTTGGGTCGTGCTATTTATTCATGAGGTATCCTTCCCTTATCCAGTGAAATTATTTTTTACCACTTTCAAATGAAGACCTTAAGAACCCAACAGTATCTGGGATATTCCCTGGACTTCAGCCTCAGAATCCAATGCTCTGGCACATTTAGCTCTATCTCATCTTCATCTACCCAAGATGCCTCTGAAGTGGCCATGCCTCCCTCTGATTTGAAGGACCTGGAGAGAGTGGATGCGTTTTTGCACAGTCTCAGAGCAAAGTGTCTTGGTTCACTAATGAAGAACCAAGGCTGGCAGACACTTATGAGTGTGTAAAATCATCGAGGTCACCCACTTCAGGCACCCCTATTTATGAAGAAGAAAACAGGCTTTCCTGTAGGCATTGTCTACATTAGGCTGAGGTGGAGCATAGCTCATTTTACTTCCAGGTGCCCACAGAGCTGGATGCAAAACCCCAGTCCTGTCATCTTGAAACTGACATGGAGAGGCCCCATGTGAACCGAACCCTGGATCTGCGCATTCTCTGTGCCCCTGAATGTGAAGCTGCAGATTCTAATTTCCAAAGCAAACCTGATAGGCGGGATGGAGCCAAGGCCCAGGAAGATGGAGCCCTCCCTGTTGCTCTGGACCCTGCCCACCTCCTGAGATCTGGACCAGTCCCTGCCTCTTTTGGGGCCTCAGTTTCCCAATTGTAATCTAATGAGAAAATAAATGTAATACTGCATAAGCATATGCTCGGTGAGAATTTGGTGTCAGAGTCCTCAATACTGAAGGATATATTGGGGTGGGGTGGGTTTGGGCCCCATGGGTTCTCAGGCCTCCTGACGTACCCAGTGCAGTAGGTGTAGAGCTCTGGACAGCCAGGTCTTCTTTCCTGAGCCAGCTGATTACAACATGATGGACCAAGGGCTCTGATCTTAATCTGCTTTCACAGGATACCCCACCTTCAGCCACCGCCTGCTCTGTGCTTCCCATATTGTGGGGAGCTGATGACAATTCCCATTACAGTGAGGGGGCACAAGAAACTAGACCTGTGGGCCTGCAGGAAAGAAAAAACACTTTTCTATTTCTCTCAAACTGTAGAATCTGTTGTCAAATCTTTAATTTTGATTATATCTGAGCTTGATAATGTGTTCATGTGTTAACAGCTGCTTAAATTTATTTTTTCTGTGAAGTGTGGGATAATGTACTTTGCCATATTTTAAATCAACTTCTAAAACCTCTCTTTAGAGTGGACATGTGAGCATCTTTGTGATATGAACTGCACAAGTTTGTTGTCAGTTTGTTCTTTTCGTTTTTGTTAAAAATGTTTTGTTTTATTCTGGTTTGGATGTCTTTTGGGGTTTTGTTTTGTGGCTATTTATTACTTCAGTGTAAGTTCTCCCCTAATTGACTTACAGGTTTGTACATACTCAATGAAATATTTTGGTAAAATCTTTGTAAAAACTGGTAGTCAATTTACAGTTTACATAAACATAAAACAGTCACGACTATCATGATGAAAAAGAAAGGTTGAGGGCTTAAAATGTAAAATATGACACAGCTAAAGTAGTGTGTAAAGGGAAATTTATAGCACTAAATGCCCACAAGAGAAAGCAGAAAAGGTCTAAAATGGACACCATAACATCACAATTTAAAAAACTAGAGAAGAAAGAGCAAATTAACTAAGATCAAAGCAGAACTGAAGGAGATAGAGACACAAAAAAAAACCCGTCAAAAAAAATAAATCAATGCAGGAGCTGGTTTTTTGAAAAGATCAAGAAAATAAATGGACTGCTAGCCAGACTAATAAGGAAGAAGAGAAGAATCAAATAGACACAATAGAAAATGATAAAAGGGATATAACCATCGATCCTACAGAAATAAAAAGTATCATTAGAGAATTTTATAAATACCTCTTTGCAAATTAACTAGAAAATCTAGATGCAATGGATAAATTCCTGGACATATATACCCTCCCAAGTCCAAACCAGTAAGAAGTCAAGTCCCTCAATAGGCCGATAACAAGTTCTAAAATTGAGGCAGTAATTAACAGACTACCAACCAAAAGAAGTCCAGGACCAGACAGATTCACAGCTGAATTCTACCAAAGGCACAAAGAGGAGCTGGTACCATTCCTTCTGAAACTATTTCAAACAATAGAAAAAGAGGTACTCCCCCCTAACTCATTTTATGTGGCCAGCATCATCCTGAAACCAAAACCTGGCAAAGACACAATAAAAAAAGAAAATTTCAAGCCCGTATTCCTGATGAACATCAGTGCGAAAGTCCTCAATAAAATACTGGCAAACCGAATCCAGCAGCAAATCAAAAAGATTATCCACCACGATCAAGTTAGCTTAATCCCTGGGATGCAAAGCTGGTTCAACATATGCAAATCAATAAATGTATTCCATCACATAAACAGAACTAATGACAAAAACCACATGATTATCTCAATAGATGCAAAAAAGGCCTTCAATAAAATTCAACACCTCTTCATGGTAAAAACTCTCAATGAATTATGAATAGATGGAACGTATCTCAACTGTGCTATTTGTGACAAATGCACAGCCAATATCATATTGAATGGGCAAAAACTGGAAGCGTTCCCTTTGAAAACCTGCACAAAACAAGAATACCCTCTCTCACCACTCCTATTCTATAAACTATTGGAAGTTCTGGCCAGGGCAATCAGCCAAAATAAAGAAATTAAGCATAATCAACTAGGAAGAGAGGAAGTCAAATTGTCTCGTTTGCAGAAGACGTGATTGTACATTTAGAAAACCCCATCCTCTCAGCCCAAAATCTCCTTAAACTGATAAGTACCTCAGGAAAGTCTCAGGATACAAAATCAATGTGCAAAACTCACAAGCGTTCCTATACACAATAATAGACAAACAGCCAAATCATGCAAGAACTCTCATCCACGATTGCTACAAAGAGAATAAAATACCTAGGAATCCAACTTAAAAGGGATGTGAAGGACTTCTTCAAGGAGAACTACAAACCACTGCTCAAGGAAATAAGAGAAGACACAAACAAATGGAAAACATTCCATGCTCATGGATAGGAAGAATCAATATTGTGAAAATGGCCATACTGCCCAAAGTAATTTATAAATTCAGTGCTATCCCCACCAAGCTACCACTGACTTTTTTACAGAATTAGAAAAAAATTACTTTAAATGTCATATGGAATCAAAAAAGAGCCTGCACAGACAAGACAATCCTAAGCAAAAAGAACAAAGGTGGAGGCATCACGCTAGCTGTCTTCAAACTATACCAAAAGGCCACAGTAACCAAAACAGTATGGTACTGATACCAAAACAGATATATTGACAAATGGAACAGAACAGAAGCCTCAGAAGTAACATCAAACATCTACAACCATCTGATCTCTGACGAACCTGACAAAAACAAGCAATGAGGGAAGGATTCCCTATTTAATAAATGGTTTGGGAAAACTAGCTGGCCATATGCAAAAAACTGAAACTGGTCATTTTCCTTACTTGTTATACAAAAATTAACTCAAGATGGATTAAAGGCTTAAATGTGAGACTTAAAACCATAAAAACCCTAGAAAAAAACCAAGGCAATACCATTCAGGACATAGGCATAGGCAAAGACTTCTTGACTAAAGCACCAAAAACAATGGCAACAAAAGCCAAAATTGACAAACGAGATATAATTAAACTAAAGAGCTTCTGCACAGCAAAAGAAACTATATCAGAGTGAACAGGCAACCTACAGAATGGGAGAAAATTTCTGCAATCTATCCATCATCTGACAATGGGCTAATATGCAGAATTTAGAAAGAATTTAAATAAATTTACAAGAATAAAACAAACAAACACATCAAAAATGGGCAAAGGGCATAAACAGACACTTCCCAAAAGAGGACATTTATGCAGCCAACAAACATATGAAAAAAAGCACGTCATCACTGGTCATCAGATAAATGCCAATCAAAAACACAATGAGATACCATCTCAAGCCAGTTAGAATGGTGATCATTAAAAAAATCAGGAAACAACAGATGCTGGAGAGGATGTGGAGAAATAGGAACACTTTTACACTGTTTGTGAGAGTGCAATTAGTTCAACCATGTGGAAGACAGGGTAGTCATTCCTCAAGGATCTACAAAGAGAAACACCATTTGACCCGGCAATCCCATTACTGGGTATATACCCAAAAAATTATAAATTATTCTATTTTAAAGACACATGTACACATATGTTTATCATGGCACTGTTCACAAGAGTAAAAACTTTGAACCAAACCAAATGCCTATCAATGATAAACTGAAAAAAGAAAGTGTGGCATGTACACACCATGGAATACAATGCAGTCATAAAAAGGATGAGTTCATGTCCTTTGCAGGGACATGGATGATGCTGGAAACCGTCATTCTCAGCAAACTAACACAAGAATAGAAAAGCAAACATCGCATGTTCTCACTCATAATTGGGAGTTAAACAAAGAGAGCACATGGACACAGGAAGGGGAACATCACACACTGGAGCCTGTCGGGAAGTGGGGGATTATGGGAGGGATAGCATTAGAAGAAATATTCCTGGTCTAGGCCACTATTTAGATTTTCTAACTTCTGTTTCAAAAAATTGATATGTTTCAAAAATTGTTATTGATATGTAATTATATAAATATATATTTCAGAAAAAGAATTAACATTAATTTTGCTTTTTCCAAAATACTTTATGGTTTTGAGCACTTCTAGCAGTGACATTTTTGCTCTAGGTAGTTGCTCTATATCTGATATATTCATCATAACATCCTTTGTGCCCTTCACACTTATCCTTCAAATTCCCACTCTCCTTAAGTGTAAATTTCAAGGCCAGAGCTCCCATATCTTTCCAATATTACTTCTTGAAAAGAAGCTTCTGTGTACTGCTTTCTCCATGGGTTGGATATAATGCTAAAAGAGCTGAAAAATATTAATTTTTTAAAAAAATTCAGTTATGAGATTAAGGTAAATATATCTTATAAATCTAATATACAAAATTAGGCCAGCTGAGAACACAATGATAGTTGAAGCAAAAATCTGAGATCCTGTTTCTCTCAATTGATATATGAACTTAACTACAATTGGGCGAGAAAAGCCAGTTGAGTTTGTAGCACCCCACATGAGAAAAAAGCCAACCATAACCACATTTAGATGAAAGAAAATTTGGTAACATTTATGTACTACAGAACAGTGTAGTTAGATAAATATATGTACACTCCATGATTCTCCCTCAGGAAAGAAAAAAGAATGAAATGTGTATGCAAACTTCTGACTTATTGAGTTACACCAGAATATCCAAAGACTGGATATTGCTTCCTTTAACATGTAGTGTTGACGACAATAGAGATAGAGTTTAAATGACAGCTTGGGTCAACTCAGAATAAAGATAAATGCTTCTTACAACAACAGAGACTGTAGTGCCTGTAACAGTGACCAAGGAAGAGACTAAAGGTTCTCAAGGGGAAACAGAGGTAAACCTTATGAACAAGAAAATACATACATTAGTCTAAAGAAGACACATTTTGACAACAGATTGGAGAAGCTCCCAGAATGACTATTGTGTCTGAATGTTGTCAATTTTCCCATGAACAGAGCAGTTCCATAAAGGATAAAATAGGTAGTGGTTTATTAATGGACCAAAACCTTAACAAAACCACAGTATCTAAAAGCAACCAGGAAATATAGCCTAATCAAAGGAGCGAAATATATGTTCAAGTGAACCTAAAGAAGTGGAGATCTATAAATTATTTTTTTAACTTACAATCATTATATTTTTCTTTATTTTTTCATTTTATACACAGGATCTTACTCTATCTCCTGGGACAGAGTGCCGTGGTGCAATCATAGCTCACCGTAACCTCAAATTTCTGAAGTCAAGCAGTCATGCCACCTATGTCTCCTGATAAATATGACCACAGTTGTGCACACTACCACACCTGTATAGTTTCTTTAAAAAAATTTGTACAAACAGAATGTTGCTATGTTACCTCAGCTGGTCTCAAATTCCTGGTCTCAAGCAATCCTATTGCCTCAGTCTCAAAGTGCTGGCATGAGCCACCATACCTGGAATTTTTTCTCTTTTAAGGAAAAAGCACTTAAAATCATTAATAGTAAAATAAAACAAAGAAAGGCATTGCATAATGATAAAGGGTTCAATTCAACAAGAAGACTTAACTATCCTAAATGTAGATGCACCCAACTTTGGGGAACATAGATTATAAAACAAGTACTTCTAGAACTACAATAAGACTCAAGTAGCCACACAATAATAGTAGGGGAATGCAACTCCCCCCTAACCGTGTTTGACAGATTATCAAGGCAGAAACCTAACAAATTCTGGAGTTTGATTTGACACTTGATCAATTGAAACTAATAGAGAGTTACAGTCTACACCACACACCATCTAAGGAATGTAAATTCTTCTCATCTGCTCACAGAATATGCTCTAGGATTGACCGCTTCCTAGCCATAAAGCAATTCTCAATACATTTTTAAAAAATCAAAATTATGCCAACCATACTGTCAGGCCACAATGAAACAAAGATAAAAATCAAAACAAATAAAATCTCACAAAATCACAGAATGACACTGAAATTAAACAACTTGATCCTGAATGAATTTTGGGTAAACAACAAAATTAAGTCCTTAAATTAAAAAAATTTTTGAAATAAATGAAGAGTCAGAATATACCAAATGTCTGGAATGTAGGAAAAGCACTGTTAAGAGGAAAGTTTATAGAGCTAAATGCCTGCATCAAAAAGTTAGAAAGATCTCAAACTAACAATTTAACATCACACCTAGAGAAACTAGAAAAATAAAAACAAACTAACCCCATATCTATCAGAATGGGAAAAATATTCACAATCTATGATCCTGACAAAATCTAATACTGAGAATCTATAAGAAACTTAAAGAATTCACAAGCAAAAAATAACCCCATGAAAAAGTGGGCAATAACAGAAACTGTTCAAAAGAACACACACAAGTGGCAAAATAACATATGAAAGAAGCTTATCATCACTAACCATCAAGGAAATGTACATCAAAACCACAATAAGACACCGTTGTACACCAGTTAGAATGACTTTTGTTAAAAAGTAAAATGATAATAGATGTCGATGAGGTTATAGAAGGAAAAAAAACCCTTACACACTGTTAATGGAATATAAATTACTTCAGTCACTGTGGAGAGCAGCTTGGAGATTTTCCAAATAACTGAGAGTTGAACTATGATTCAACCCAACAATTTCACCACTGGGTATGTACCCAAAAGAGAATAAATTATTCTACCAAAATAGTTCATGCACTTGTTGGTTCATCACTACACTATTTATAAGAAGAAAGACATGAATCAACCTAGTTGCCTATTAGTGGTATTTTTTTTTTTTTGAGATTAAGTCTCACTCTGTTGCCCAGGCTGGAATGCAGTGGCATGATCTCAGCTCACTACAACCTCCGCCTCCCAGGTTCAAGCAATTCTTCTGCCTCAGCCACCCAAGTAGGTGGGACTATAGCCGCATGCCACCACGCCCGGCTAACTTTTGTATTTTCAGTAGAGACAGGGTTTCCTTATGTTGTCCACTATGGTCTCCATCACCTGATCTCAGGATCCACCCACTGAGGCCTCCCAAGGTGCTGGGATTACAGGCATCAGCCACCGTGTCCAATCTATTAATGGTAAATTGAATTTAAAAAGTGCCACATGACACCAATAGTGCTTCGCCTTAAAAAAAAAAAACAAAAGAAACTTATCCTTTGCAGCAACATTAATGCAACAGAGGCCATTATACAAAGCAATTAATGCAGAAATGAAAAATGAAAATACTGCATGTCTCACTTATAAATGGAAATTAACACTGGTACACATGGATATAAAAATAAAATAATAGACAACTCTCAAACGGTGGAGAGAGGGATGGATCAAGAACTGAAAAGCTGTCTATTTAGTACTATGCTCACTGCCTGGGTGATGGAATTACTCATACTTCAAACCTCAGATTATACAAAATACCTATGTAAAAAACCTGTGTAGGTACCTCCTGAATCTAAAATAAATTTGAAATTCTAAAAGAGGCCTTACTGTCTCACCCAGACAGGAATACAATACCATGATTATAGCTCAATGCAGCCTCAAATTCTGGGAAACTGAAGCAATAATCTTACATCAGCCTCCAACTTCCTGACACTACAGGAACATTCCACCATGCCTGACTAATCTGTAAAAATATTTTTACATATAGCTTCTCACAATATTGCCCAGGGTGGTCTCAAACTCCTGGCCTTAAGTAATGATATGGTTTAGCTCTGTGTCCCCAACCAAATCTCATCTTGAATTGTAATAATCCCCACATGTCCTGGGAGGGACCCTGTGAGAGGTAACTGAATCATGGAGGCAGGATTTTCCCGTGCTGTTCTCACGATAGCAAATAAGTCTCAAATGACCTGATGGTTTTATAAGTGGAGGTTCCCTGAACAAAGTCTCTTGCTTGCTGCAATAATGATGAGACCTCCCCAGCCATGTGAGTCAGTTAAACTTTTTTTCATTATAATTACCTAGTCTTGGTTATGTCTTTATTAGCAGCATGAGATAGATTAATACAGTAGTCCTCTTGCCTTAGCTTTCAAAGTAGCTGGAATTACACGCACACGTCATTGTGCCTGGCTAAAAAGCCTAGCTTAAAAATGCTCAGTCAGCTAAAGAAGAACATAGAAAACTAAACAGAAAAAGAAAACAATGCAGGAAGATGATGAGATTATGAACGAAGTGATTACAAGTAAAAAATAAAAATAAAGTGTGGAGCTGAAAAGTAAAATACCTGAATTTAGAGATTCACTAGAAGGTCCAATAACAGGTTTGATCTAGCAGGAAAAAATCCAGCAAGCTTGATAAGAAGTCACTTGAAATTATAGGGTGACGAGGCTAAAAATAATTTTAAAAATTAAGAGAGCCTAAGGGACTTATGGGATACCATTAAGATGGCCAATATACTCATAATGGGAATTCTAAAATAAAAAAGAGAAAAGAGAGCAGCAAAGTTATTTCAAGAAACAATCAGTGGCTGAGAACTCTCAAAATTTGAGGGAGA